>NC_072410.2:18405000-18708030 GCF_028858775.2 Pan troglodytes | reverse complement strand
TTAGGGAAGATGGTCAAGTAATGCAATAGCTGATGATGAGCAGGAAGCCACTGCCAGGAAAGAGAGAAGGCAGCAGGCTTCGGGTGGATTTGGTAATAGGCCTGCTGTTTATGCACATAGGTCAAACTGAAAGCGTGTTCTATTACATAAGGGTGATGAACCTGCTCAACACATTTCCTCTATTGGCAGGTGAAACTAAATTTGTTTAAATGGCATAATCTAAATTTCTGTCTGAAGAGAATTCACTAAAAAAAAGGGCACTCCATGCCAAGTTTAGTGCCCTCCACAGAGACAGCTCACTGCAAAATAGTCACTCCAACCATAAAAATGATCCTGGTTTGGATCCAAATACTGAATAATAAAAATGCTAGATTTGGGGAGAGTACATTCTTTGCAAAAGTGTGATAAGAGGTGGGAACAATCCAAGGGGATAAAGTAATGGAATTCTACAAAGGCCAGCAAGGGGAAATGGAAAATATTTAATGACAAATTAATGTATGCCCAAGGGTTAGGAATGTCACATACCAATAAGTACAGCCGGAGTGAACAAAAGTCAATGTGGATAAATCAGGAGGTGCAGAAAGCAATCAAGGTATGAGAGAGAAATATGTGAAATATAAAACACTACATCCAGATGTAACAGCGGAGTTTATAGAATGAATTCAAGTGTAAAAAATATATAAGAAAAGCAAAGATGAAAAATGAAAGGAAGATTGCAGGAAAGTTTAGATAAATATCAGAACATTTTTCAAAGCACTAAGGGTAAAGAGGTCAGCATAAGAGACAGTAAATGTTGAAAGACAGAGACAGGTAATTTATTGACCAAATAGTGGAATCTAAAGAATTAAATGCATCCTTTCATTTATTTTTCACAAAAAAATAAGGGAGTGAGTGCGTGGAGGCATGAGACAGATTTAGCCAGTGCTTGGTGAAATGATGTGGTGGCTGAAATGAGTGATCAAGGAATTAGGATATATGACAGTAAATAAGTTTCTCATTCTTTTTTCCTTTTACTCAAAAGACATTAGTAAATGTTAAACTTGGGTATCAGAGAAAACATCATAGAATAAATCTAAGCCTAAAAAGATAACTAAATTCTCTATATCCTAACATTTACAGTATATCTTGTTTATATTCTGTTTAAACTGCTTGAGTTGAAAGTGTCCTGTTTTAAGAAAAAAATTCCCTCCTATATGTAAGTGTATAAATGTGTGTGTGTGTGTGTTTAGCTGACTTTCTAGGAAACATTTCCAAATGACGAACAAATTCTTATTTATTTAAATAAAGTGATAAATCTATGGAAATAGGATGCAAGTATTTTATATTACAATCACATTCTCGTGTCAATGGCTTTGAAAATTACTAATATCCTCAAATTTTCATAAGTTCAGGGACTCAAAGTAAGTTTAGGAAAGATGGTCAAGTAATGTAATAGCTGATCATAAGCAGGAAACCACTGCCAGGAAAGACAGAAGACAGCAGGCTTTGGGTGGATTTGGTAATAGATAATTTGGTATGCACACACACATTTATACACTTTTATATGGTACATGAGAGGGAATTTTTTTCTCAAAACACATGTATATATAATACACATATGCATCCTTCTGTCCGTGGGTTATATATATATACACACACACATATGTGTGTATATGTGCAAATACATACACATATTAATTTCTCTCTATATATACATACATATAAAACATATACCAATACACCTATATCTATATCTATATACTTACATACATATGCAGAGATATCAAATCTCTATTTGGAAATAAAAACGTACATGAATTCAACTGACTAGAAGCTCCACTTCTTGACCACAACGTATTGTGACATTTGAACAGTTTAAATAACTTTAATAGTGTCTTTTGTTCTTTTCTCACTGAAATGCTCTGGATGGCTTATTTTGGGAACACATTTTATCCGAAAAATAATTGGTTGTAAAGATTATCCTCTGAGGCTTCCAAGAGAGTTATTTGCCTGATTTGTTTTCGGCCTCAGTACCTGACTGAGCATTTACATACTTTAATGTGAATTTTAAATGGCAGACCCCACGAAAACCCCATTTCTGAAACAATGCCCTAGTGACAAAATGCCCCCACTCTCCACTGTACCAGAAAGGCTTCCTCCCCATGCAACCCCTTGACTACCGCCACCTGCGTGTGCCTTCCCCTCTCATTCTCTCTGGAGCCTGGTGGTTCATCCTTTGTGCTCTCTCTGGGAGGAAAGCCTGCCTATTGGCTGATTTCTCCATCCATCAGTCATATTCCCCTCTGATCTTCTCCCATACTTGTATCTTAAAATTTAAGTATATTTTTGCATTATTCAATTAGACTAGAAGTTAATTGATGACAGACTGTGTGCCTAGGTCATCTCTGCACCCACCATAGTTCCCAGCTTAACATTTTTAAAAACTATGTTTAACAAATTACAGAAAAAACGAATGGCCCTGTCTAGGCAGAACCTAAGTGATATAGTTTGGATATTTGTCCCCTCCCAAATCTCATGTTGAATGGTAATACCCATTGGTGGAGTGGGGGTCTGGTGAGAGGTGTTTGGATCATAGGGGCAAATCCTTCATGAATGGCTTGGGCCATCCCCTTGGTGATAAGTGAGCTCTTTCTCTGAGTTCATATGAGATCTGGTGGTTTAAACGTGTGTGCCCCTCACCCCCACTCTCTCTTTCTCTCTCTCTTGCTCCTGCTTTCACCATGTGACATGCCTGCTCCTGCTTCACCTTCCACCATGAATAAAAGCTTCCTGAGGCCTCTCCAGAAGCAGATGCAATTATTTTTTGGATAAAATTTGTTCCCAAAATAAGCTATCCAAAGCATTTCAGTGAGAAAATAACAAAAGACATTATTAAAGTTTCTATCAACAGAAGCAGATGCTGTTGCCATGCTTCCTGTACAGCCTGCAGAACTATGAGCCATTAAATCTCTTTTCTTATAAATTGCCCATTCTCAGGTATTTCTTTATAGCAATGCGAGAACGGTCTAATACATATTTCACATTGCATGCCTGTATCAAAGCATCTCATGTAAGCCATGAAGATATGCACTATGTACCCACAAGTTTTCTTAAAAGAATGGTCTAATACACTGAACATGCATGGCAGCTATGTATTATCTTCAGTCAGGAGCTAAAAGCCATCTGTTACAGTGTCTGCAAATATATGATGAATTTATAATGTGAACATACAGAGCCCTTGTTATCTGCATGGTTACATAGGTGTGATAGAGTATTAGCGTTTCAATATACAGGCATGATTTCAAAGTAAATAGAATTGAATTGTAGGTCTTTATTCTGTTCAGCATCATATGTTAGTCCTTAAGGAAAGCTCATGGAAAGCAATCTTCAGTCCCCTCTGTCCATCTACAGCCCACATATTCATACCAAGATGATGGGTGTGTCAAGACTCAAGGGCAAGGACATTATTGGATTATTGACTGGAAAATGCATCTTTTGCTGCACCTGATAAAAATGTTAGACTCTTGAGTCTGCAGGCCATAGCTTCTTTGGATTGCTTTAATCACATTTTACTGTCACAATAAGAGAGATGTGGCGTGGCCTCCTGCCTGGAGGAACTTAAGGCCTTGGGTGGGTTGCTTCATAAAGGTTTTTTTCTGAGAACCAAAACATTTCTTTAGATTCTAAAACACTTAGTTACAGGAAAGTTTCTTAGAATTTCTTCACACCCACATAGCATGTATTTAATACACATTGTTAGACTTTTACATTTTGACTAATAGCTTGAAATTTTTAAAAAGTTAAACATTCATTAGCTCATGATAGCAAGATTATCGGGAAGAAAACATTTACTTATAACAACGAATATTATAAATTTGGGGATTTCTTTGGAGTTCATATTTACCTAATAGTTCATATAATTAGTTGGGAAAAGGAGTAACTAACTTTTCAATAGACTCATATCGAGTTCTATTACTGTGTATGGCAGAGAATTCAGGTCATGAAATGCTACTGTGTTCTTTGAAAAATTCATTCCTTGAAAAAAACTTCTTATAAAGTCATATGCAAGGAAAGATCTGAAGCTGCTGGCAGCCCACCATTTCTATCTATGGCAACAAAAGACCACAGACCTCTGGAGTTGGAGAGGGATTCGAGTAATCAGGAACAAAACGACAAGACATCTAGAAACTTACAAGTTAATTCAAGTGAGTCACCAAGAGACACACACATGTACAAGATTTAGTCTAACACATCTGATGGCTTGATTGAATATTTAAAGGAAATCATGAAACAAAATTACAAAGGTAATTTATGGACACAATTTCTTTCTCAATTTCTCTTGAATTGAGAAAGGCTTTTTATACATGGTGCTATATAAATGAAGACAAACCCAGAGGGTCAATAATTATACCATGAAGCATGATCCAGAATGATAGAAAAAGAGCAATGTTTTACAAATCAAAAGAAATAAGGAAAAAATAAAACATTATTCCAGTCTGTTCCATGTTCAAATACAATTTCACAGCTTCATCATAGGGAGTCAATAAAATGGCATCAGGGAAGGTTGATCCAGGTGTTTGAGATGATTATGAAATAGTCTTATTATTATTTAGAAACAAACAACTTTGTGTTCACAAGAAAATAGAAGGAAGATAGCTAGCTGCTTCCAGCTCCACTGTATTTTCAAGATTTCCTAAACATTGCTGGGTCCCCAGGAAATGGAATTGATTCTTGCAAACTGGAGTTACATACTACCATTAAGCGTCACATTATCTTGTATTGCACTGTCAAATCTCAGCCCCCACACATTGCCAGGACCAGCTTCACACAAGTATGGTTTGATGGAGCTTCATCCCCAAATCACGCTGTTCCCTGCCCTACCTCCCTGATGCCTCAGGGAAGGGGGACCACGAAGTGCTCAGGCTTGCAGAACGCAGAGCTGGGGAGAGCCAGGAGGTTGGTGCTCCTGGGGCCACCCTTGACTGACGGAAGACAAGGGCCAATGGATAAATTCTTCACCTCTCATCTGCCATAAGCTGATTCTAAGACACATTTTTCAAAACTCCCTGGAAGGTTAAACAATGAGTCACCCTTAGTGGTGGCCAACAACATCACATTTCACATAAACTTTCTTCTCACAACCCAAGCAGTTGGATCAAGGTTTTCATGCGGGAGGACACAGATTAGATACATCACAGTTAGAATTTCTTTTGAAATTCTAACCCTCCAGCCACAAACTCTGAGAGAGAGGTCTCTTTTGTTCTTTAACAGTAGACATAGGTGGTACACTTGAGCCTCTCTACTTCTTCTCCTTAAGGCTACGCTTTGACTTGGACAGACTCCTGAGTATGTTACATATACGTGGAGCAATGGTGATGGACGAGGGCTCTGCATATGTCCTGTTATCCAAAAGGGTTGCCATAAAATACAACCATCTCAGTGATATCTGCGTATTTTTGTTCATTTCTGTCAGCTCTTTACTTTTGTTCCAGAAAGCTAAATGTTTAGTTATTATTCAGTAAAACTCAGAAGTCATATGTTTTCAGAATGGTTATACAAGTAGTTTTTGTTTTGTGTTGTATTGTTTTGTTTTTAGTACAGTTTTGATTCCTGGTACATTTGTATTTCTTACTGTTCTTTGCATTCAAACTGTTTCCATGATTCCTGCTACATTTTCAACTTCAGGATTAAAGGATTTATAAAAAGGAGCAAACTTTTATCACAATGATGTTCTTATTGTGCACCATGCCAAATACTAGACATTTTATATGAATGTATAAAGATATGCTGGCACTAGGTTACAGAGCTAGGAGCCTGCACTTGATTTTTGGTTTCTGAACCAATAATTAAAGAGTTTGGATGTTGTTATTTCCATCCTTACAGTATGACAAAAAGGCTAACAAAATAAAAAGCGACTCCCCTTAGATCCACTGACGAACTGAAGTCATAGGACAAATTGCCACCTTGAATGTTGAAGAGACAGGTGGATCATAGCTTACTGGCAGAGAAATCAATGCCAGGGCCAGAAACTGGTAGGAACACTTGTAGAAGATTTGACTAACTGTTGGGAATGGTGTGCAGACTAGCTTGAGAGATAAAAATGCTGGGGGGTGGAGGGGGGTGTCACACGCTCAGCAAAGACCCCAAAACTGGATGAGTTTCACCTCAAGAAGTCCACCCAGGTTTTTACTGTGAAGAATAGAAAAAGATCCCCACTGACAGGGAGAGGGGAAAGGTAACCAGTTGACATATACCTAGAGTGTTCTCTTCTCCTTAAAAAAGGCCTTCCCTCAAGAAAATCTATTTCACCAGAGTTTAACCAACATGCAGTTACCCAATGTTGGTACTCAATACCAAATACCTGACTCTAGGCCACTCTAACCCATGATTTGAAGAAGGGAACTGCCCAACTCCAGCTCCTTCTAGCCTTCGACATGGAGGAAGGGACATATCCAACTCAGAATAAGTAAAAGACTGAGAACCAATAAAGGATTATAAAACACTTCCCCTCTCTTCCCACCTTCTGACCCTTCTACAGGCTCCTGTATAATGCCAAGGAGTTTCATTAAAAGAACTGTACAGCTCAGAGTCTATTTCAGATGGAGTCTCTAATAAACCCAAAGACCAAAATAAGGACATTAGAAAAAATTTTAGTCTCTGACATTACAGGAATAGCAAACAGCCAACAGAGACTAAATCCTAGTCAGACAAACATGAAACCTCACACTAAAGACCTGTTTAACCCCAGTTCCTTATACCCAATATGTCCTGTTGGCTTTTAACAAAAACATTACAAGTCGTGGTAAAAAGCAGACAACACAGTCTGAAGAGACAAAACAAGCACAAGAACCAGACTCAGATATGGCAGAGATTTTTGGAAGTATCAGACCAGGAATTTTGAATGATTAATTTTCTATGGGTTCAAATGGAAAAAGTGGAAAACATGAAAGAATAGATGGATACTGTAAGCAGAGAGATGGACACTCTAAGAAAGCAAGTCATTTACAACATAACAATACTTTTCTGAGACTTACTAGGAAGTAAAAGAATCATTCTTGCTGCCAGCATGGTAGCCACCAGCGACCTTTGCTGACCCAGTGGAGTTATGGACTTGTGGGAGCCGTTTTTTTATGGCAGGTGAACTCCCGCCCACCCCGCTCCAGCCACATGAGGGAATGTTCCAAGATATTTTCTTATCAAGAGTTGAGATATCTGGCTCACGCCTGTAATCCTAACACTTTGGGAGGCTGAGGTGGATCACTTGAGGCCAGGAGTTCAAGATTTGCCTGGGCAACATAGGAGCCCCATATCCACCAAAAAAAAAAAAAAAAAAAAAAAAAGGAGAAGAAAAGAAAAAAAAAGAAAATTTTTACAAAAAGAAATACCTGCAAGAAAAAGAGATTAACTTCTTGTTTCCCATTTGGAGTTATTTTATGGACACTGTAGCTCGTGGGGTTGACCCATCATTGAAGGTAGATAGGTGCCATGCCAGACCCCTATTAACTTCAGTAGGAATGGCACCAGGTTCAAGAGGCAGAAGAGACCCAGGGCCAGCAAAGGAGACGAAGGATTTTTTAAGCAGGAACCTTACATACAGGGATGGTCCAGTGACAGCGGGCTGGACAGGAGAACTGTAAACTCTTGCAAAAAGAATGCAGTTTATATAGCATTTTCACTTAGAACCCTCTCCCTAAATCTAGCAACTGAAAACGTTCATTTAACCAGAAGCAAAGGACCTCAATCCCCTGTATGGCCCATGTTTCACAAGACTGGCAGAAGGTTTCGATGTTCCTCATAGATAAGGAATGGATCTCTGGGTTGGCCATTTCCATATTCTTTAGCTTGGAATTCTGAACACATATTCAGGTGTGTCTGCCGTACAGAATCATTCTCAAGGTATGCTTAAGTTATTGCTGTCAGGTGCCTCTGCCAAATGCTAGGCATGAGCCATCATTTTAGTACCCCACCTAAGAGGCTTTGGGACATGGGGCCAGTAGTAGGAAGAGGGAAGGGGCAGGAGATGTCCAACAGAGTTTCATCTCCCACGTCAGGCACCTTGAAGTGCAATAGCTCCTCTGAATAACTTACACATGAACCCTCCTTAAATGTCTGGCACAGAGGACATCAATAGTCTATCAGTGGGAATCAGACACCACCACCAAAAAAAGTCAACTAATTACAGAGACTTGTTCTTTTCTCTCTTTTTTCATCCCTTCCCAACACATAGAAATAACTTGTCTTTGGAAAGGGAATATAGGGAAGGAGAGGTCTTCCAGAGGGAGATCATACCATTCTCCAAACAGTCAGTATTTCAGCTCAGCTTGATCTTGGCATTTTGGTTGAGAAACAAAATTAAGCCCTGTGAGCTGTAGGGTCCATGAAAATGTCTTGCTTTGTCGATCTGTGGAGTGCAGGCTATTCCAGCATCCCAGCTCTCCAGTTCTCGTCTCTCCTCTCCATATTAGGCATAGGGGCACACAAACTCACTAGACATCCTGCCAGAACTCCAAATGGGAAATGAGAACTTAGTCTTTCCTTTTAGACTAATGTTTTAAGTCAAAAATGATTTGAGACTCAAAGTAATCTGAAAGTTGACAGACCCACCCGAAATTTCATTAAGAGACTAACAGCAGAGATCTAAGAGCAATGTTACAAACACTGATTGGAGAAAAGTCAACTCTCTTAACCTTGATACTTCTCCAAGCACAGATGGGACTATTCACCAGTTGTAAATGTTATGAAATTTAATCCTTCTAACATCTTTGTGATGCCTACATTCTTATTTCTACTTTTTGAAGAATATGTGACTGAAGTTTAGGTTAGTTTAAATCACATCCCCAAGGTCCCACAGCTAGAGTAGATGGAATGTGAACCTCAGGTACTTCGGTTTCAGAGCCCCTATTCCTTCTACCATATTCCATTGCCTTCATAGAGAGTAGAATTTGGTAACCTTCTAAACTGGTAACATTCCAGTTGAAATTTAGCATGCTTTGTATGAAGCCCTACACAAGGAATGCTACAATGCTTTATGAATTTACATCACAAATTGATAATTATATTATTTCTAAGTTTCGCAAATCCCTTAGGTTTTTTCAAGGAGAAATCAATATTACTTTACACTATCTCTAATTGTATTTATATAAATAATGTTATCAATTAGAATCCATATTTTAACATTTTTTTTAAGGATCCATTCTAATTCGGGGTCATTTTAGCTACTGCTCCTTAATCTTTCTCACTAAGGAACACTAAACCACAAAGTGGTAGTTTGGAGGATCCTGCTATTTCAGATCCCCTTTCCTTTAATTTGCATGATCTTGCACACAGAACATTGTAACATCTATTGTTATTACTACTGAATATCAGTAATTTTGCTCTTTCTAGTCTTCCTCAATGTTGTACCATTAATTTCCCACTTATTCTTAAGTTTTCAAAATGCATCTCACAAATACTCACACGCTCTTCCCAAATACCAGGAAATCAGGCTGCCACTGACTCCCCCATGCCTACATTTTCTACCACCACCCCACCCACCCGTATGTCTTTCTTTCATTGGAATTATTTCAAACTCTACTTTGTGGCCAGGAAATATAATCCCAGAATGTCACGTGAGTGGGAAGAGGCTGAGGATTTTGCCTTTGAGAGGCTGAGTTAGCCCCTGAGGAACACATGAGCATAGTGTCATTCTTTATTTTTATTTTGCTCAGAGAAGGTTAATGTGTCTCTTCCATCCAGCTGAAGTTCATTTAACTGCATGTGAGGCTATGGAAATGTTGGTAGTGACTGACCATTGTATCCATTCTTTGCCCTCGACTTCTTGACACACATCATTCAGGCTGCGGTTTTAAACATTC
Organism: Pan troglodytes; assembly: GCF_028858775.2. Lineage (NCBI taxonomy): Eukaryota > Metazoa > Chordata > Mammalia > Primates > Hominidae > Pan > Pan troglodytes. The sequence continues at coordinate 18,698,197 of NC_072410.2, read as the reverse complement.
GCATAAAACAGCTCTTGCTTTACAAAGCAGCAGCCTGTTTTCTTTTGTATTACCCTGTTTGTATGAAGATCATAATCTCAGCCCCCTGCAAAATACTGAATATTCCCCTTTTGATTTTACTGCCAGGGCAAGAATGATAGTACCTGTTTTTGCAAATTTCCTCATTCATGCAACCATCCAGGATGGACTAGTCATTAGTCTGATGTTTTCAGGGAACTGGTCTAAAAGGAGAAGGAGAAGCCTGTGTCTTGAATGAGGGGCCACATTGGGAGAGAGAAGGAACTTTGAACCTGGATTGAGCACAAACAGATTTCTCAGAACCCTAATTTATTTTTATTTATTTATTTATTTATTTTTGAGACGGGGTCTCACTTTGTCTCCAGGTTGGAGTACAGTGGCACGATCTCAGCTCAAAACAACCTCCGACTCATGGGCTCAAGCAATCCTCCCGCCTCACCACCCCCAGTAGCTGGAACTACAGGCAGGCACCACCACACCTGACTAATTTGTGTGTGTGTGTGTGTGTGTGTTTGTGTGTGTATGCGTGTGTTTTTGGTAGGGAAACTGGGTTTTGCCATGTTGCCCAGGCTCCAGAACCCAAATTTAATGAGCTTTGATCAAAAACAAAGTTTACATCTATACCAAAAGTCAAGGGAGGAACTAACTCTTCCTCTTTGCTGTTCTAAATCCAGGAAATCAGCTTATAAATTGTCAATATGAAGCCAATTTAAAAAAATTCACCTTACTTATATCCCTTCTTACTTGCATTTAACTTGTCCATAGGGACAAGCCAAATTTTGTTAGCATGTTCTGGTCTTTAAAGGAGCATCCTCAGGATACTGATGAATAGATTTTTTTTTGGCCATATATTTGTCATGAAAATTGCTGAGACTGAACTGACGCAAGATTGGTAAACACCTCCATAATAATGTGAAGGTGAAATGGGGAGAAAAACTATAGCTTTGCTATGACTTTGATGGAAAGCCAGCCTCCACCCCACCCCACCAATCAACTAATACTAGCAAATGAAAGTGCTCAGCATATGCTATGAAAAAAATGAGTATGGTTTTCAATTCCCACCGATGTCATTTCTGAAACACTTGGCATAAGACCTATGAGACTGGGAGGCTGTTATTTGGTTTTACCCATTCTGAAAATTACAGGGAGAAAATCATAGGCTGGTATCAGGTGTCCAAATCTTCATCTCAAAGGGTGAATCATAAAACTATTATAAAAAATGTATCCTGCTGCAGTGACAGCTGTCATCCCAAATCTACCCAGTGCAGAGAGCTGTGGTGACAGTCATTAATGCTTTAAATGTGAGATTAGGTTGCGGTGTTTAATGGTGTGGACAAGAAACTTTTTTAGAAAGTTATTGGAAGTAAAACATCACCCCGTTGATAATGGAAAAAACAGCCTAAGGATATGAGATCATTTATGTAATTATGCAAAGTATTGTATATTGATATTATTGTGTGGTTTTTGTGTGTCTTTCTTACTTGTGAGTAGGTGAAGTTTAAATTAAAGAGACGACTCATTTTGTTACTGTTGCTTTTGATGTTGGCAAATCTATCCTTAACTACTATTTTAGAAAATGTGCAAAGTATCATTATGACAAACACAAAGAATCATAGAATTTTGAAGAAGAACCTGTTTCATATGAAAGGAAACTGAGGTCGGAGAAGAAGTAAATCTCAAGCTTACATTTCTATACTCAGTTAGCTGCAGAAGAAAGACTAGTACTTAAGTTTTCAATGTTTTGTTTGGTAATGAGTCAAATATTACTATGATAACTGGAGCAAGGCCTAAAATATTTTTGTTCTCAGGCTTTGCTGTTGTAATTTCTACTACATTAGGACTTTGCCTACAAACATTTGGTGCCCCTTGAATTATGACAGAAAACTCAGAATGCCGTTGGTATGCATTCTGATTTTTTAAGCCAAAAAGTTCAGAAACTGCAAAACTGAATCTCCAAGTCAACTCCCATAAAATCAATCACAAAGACAAACCAAACAGAAGTTAGGGGAAGCCTCTTCTATTGAAGTGAACCACATCAGAATGCCATGGAATTAAAAAAAATCATACAGAATACCAAGGAGTTAAATAAAACAGCACTGTACTTTCTCACTCCCATGCCCTCCTGAAAATGCTTTCTTACATTCCCTGTGCTTAGAAAGATCATTCCAAACTTGACAGGTCATTGACTGCAGTGGTCTGAATGTTTGTATCTCCCCAAAATGTGTGTGTTGAAATCCTAACCCCCAAGAAGATAGTACTAAAAGGTGAGGTCATTGGGAGGCAGTTATGTCCTGGGGCCACAGCCTTCATTAATGGGATTAGTGTTTCTAGAAAAGAGGCTCCAGAAAGCTCCCCAGCCCCTTCCACCATGTGAGGGCATCTATGAACCAGGAAGTAGGCCCTCACTTGATGCTTAATTGGATTGTGCCTTGATCTTGGACTTCCCAGCCTTTATAACAGTGAGAAAGATTTGTTTTTGTTGTGTCTAAGTTGTTTATAAGGATTGTGTTACAGCAGTCAAAACCAACTAAGTCACTGACATTCTGAGATAATTTACCTTTCCTGAACACTCTGTTGCATCCTTCTTGGAAGCATTTCTGGAGCAGAGCACCCACTCTCACCTCTTTGGTCAGGCTGTTTATCCAGCAGCTTCTAGAAAAGTTTATCCACAGACTTTTGATGATAAAAGAAAGGAAGAAAAAGAAGCACCTCGGAGCTGGATAGATTGAGTATTCCTACACAGAACCAGACATTCTCATTCTTTCATCTTTTCCACCTTCCAAAAACCTAGCACTCATTCCATCTCTAGTGGGTTTCCTGAGATCACATGCTGTCAATGCATTAAAACAAGACAAAACAAAACCCAAGAAACCATTTTTGTTATCTACACTGTGATCTTTGGATTAAACCATTTGAACATGAGTTATGTAAGGTCTGATTCCATAGGGTTTATTAAAGTAAAATTGTCTTAGCAAATCTGTCTGTTCCATTTGATTCTGAAGAATAATTGGTTAATGACAGAATAATTGTTTTGTTCAGACATGGTTACTGAAAAAATCTTCCATCCATATGTTGCTGAATAATAGGAAATTCTCCAGTAAAGAGGGGACAATGATTAGAAGAAACAAGATAGCTCAAGAAAATATTCCCCAATGTGTTACTACATTTTTTTAAAAACAGGACAACTCTAAGTAAGTATAGAGTTTCTTTGTACAAGCCTGGAAATGCCTAATAGGATTAAACTGTTTGCTGAAAAAGCACTAGGTAGGTTTCTTTGTCTTTCAAATCAAAGAACTGTGACTTCTAATACTTTATGTGACCATAATAGCTGTTTTCTATGCTAGTATCCTTTTTGTGACCTAATGTTATTCAGGTTGTGGTCTTAAAAGAGCTAAGCTGAACGTTGATAATTCTCCAAATATTCATCAATATGTTTGGTTAAGTTTCCTGCACAGGAATTGACCACAGGACAACCTGATAGGTTAGACCTTTGAGCAGAGGATAAAGGACACTGGATATGTATCAGTTTTACTTAAATTTTAAATGGCCTGCAGTGGCAAAGTGACCACTTGCTATATTTCAAATTTCTTAAAAATCAGCTACAATCAAATGGGAAAACAGTTTGTTTCAATAGAGCTGTTTTGGTTATCTTAATTACTAAATGCAAAGATACATTAAGACGCTCTAAAGAATAGAGTTTGCCTTTTATCCTGAGGGTTCACTCATTCCTACTCCCCACCCAAATAAAACAAAAAACACAATTTCAGTTTTAGTTTCACATTACAATTTAAAAAATACCAAACCAGTTCATTGCCTTAAATTCATATATGGACTTTTCTGCAAACGACTAATACACTATTTTTTAAGGTAGAGCTATATTTTACTTCTTTAGTTATCCTGCACAAGTAATAACTGACTTGAGCTGAGCACCTATGAATAGAGCTGAAGGTTGTAGTAAAATAAAATTACAATTATTTGTTCGAAGAACAACGCATTATGGACACCACTCAGAGCAGTTCACTCTAACTGGGAATCAGGGAGTTTTCACAGAATACAAGCTATTTCAGCTGTGTTTTGATGAATAAGTAGGAGTTCATCCAAGTGAACAAGAGGCAAGTCCAGTGTCAATAACAGCCTGTGTAAAGATGTAGAGTCATTCAAGGATGCAGCAGGTTCAAGAAGCTGATAGTTTGATATAGCCAGAGTGTAGCTCTGTGGAATTTTCATATTTAATATGATTATTTGAGGCACACAGGACAAATAGAAAAAGCGTTCTTAAGCTCAGCAACATGGGTGGAGTTTAAAACATAAACTGGGTGTAATCAGTGTGTAGATATTAATTGTTACCGCAAGACTCAGTGAGAACACCTAGAGGCCGAGCACAGTGGCTTATGCCTGTGATCCCAGCACTTTGAGAGGCCAAAGCAGGAGGATCACTTGAGGCCAGGAGTTCAACACTAACATGGACAATATAGAAAGACTCTATTTCTGTAAGATAAAAAAGAGCACATAGAAAGAAAAGAAGATGGAAGATCAAATCCAAAGAACCCCAATATTTATTTAAGATTCATGCACAAGAAAAAAAAAACAGTGACACTGGTAAAAAGTAAAATGAATCAAGGATTAAACACATAAAGAGAAATAAGTTTCATGGGTGTCCAAGGAGATGAGAGGTTGTCTGAGAATATGAGACAAGGGAAGAGGTGACACAGGAGAAATACTGAAAAGATGCCATCAAATCTGGTATGTTGGAGGTTAATGATGTTAGTACCAAAAGAATTTTAAGGAAAGGTTTTGAAATACTGCCCTAAAATTATTTGACAAGCCCCCCATGAAGTATGGTAGCATGAAAGCTCTGTTGGCCTAGGAAACTGACAGCTCCCACTTCCTGTCTCTTGAATGCTTGCTCTTGGCACACAGACATCATGCTCTGAGCCAGCCCAAGAAGCCCATGGGAAGCCAAGCCCCAACTCCCAGCCATGTATAATCCCTTGCATAAAAGATCAAACAGCTAACAGTCTAGTCACCCTACTGAAGAGAAATGAGACATTCCTGTAGAGCCCTGCCCAAATGGCAAATTCATGATAAAAATAAATAATTGGTATTGTTTTAAGACAATAGGTCATAAGCAGGTTTATTATGCAGCAACAGTAGCTAGAAGAGCTGATGACAATGTTACATGGGGATTTGTTTTCAACTAGGTTGGTAATAAAGAGGAGTTGACTAGGACAGGGGTTTGAAGAAAGGCAGGATAGACATGAAAGTTTTTAAGGATTTAGAAGCCTCGAGCTAGATTGCAGAGGATACCTAAGAGAGGAAAGATTGAATATACAGAAGAAAGTTGCTGTTGTTCAATTGAAGGGAGGAGGAAACGCAAAGGGATGGGATGGAATCTAGAACACAAGTAGTTCCAGAGTTAGAGCTAGTGTTCAACTTTAGGAAGGGATAGACATTTAGAAGGACTAGGGATAAACTTCCTGCTAGAACAAAAGAGGTAAGAGTAATTGTAGATTTTTAAACAAGAACCCTAGTAGTAAAACAACAATTGCAAGAGTCCTTCAGTCAAAATTTTCTAAATAACTTTAAGCAATTATAAAGAGAGCTTCTCTTTTAGATTATAAGGGCATGGGGCATATATTATATTTTATTTATCTTTCTCTCCAACTTTTAACCCTTGCTCTCAAGCTGGGAGAGTAGGAACATTGGAATATTTGGAGTACAACAGCATAGACTAATATGGAGTAGCATAATGTTGGATGTATGCAGGTTGACAATAATTTATGGAAATAATTTTAAGGAAACAGATGCTACTCATTGGGAAAGCCAGGAAACAAAGGTGCATTTTTTCCCCATTGCTATACAAGTGAGATTTTCTGGGGTGCAAAGAAATAAAAGCATTATAGCCTTTAAAAGGATTTTATAACTTTGACACCCAAAGAGGATATTAGCAAGAAATCTAGAGATGTAAATGCATCTTCAAAAAATTCCTACTCTATGCACTGAGTAAGAACTTCCTAGAAACTTTAAGTTAGAACAACTCTCAGTTCCTAGGTGGTCAAAGAAGGAGCTAGGGATGGTGCAATATGCCAAGAACAGGGGTTGGCAAATGATGTGCCCCAGGTCAAATCTGGCCCAATACCAGTTTTTATATAACCCAATAGTTAATAATGTTTTTAAATTTTAAATGATCGAAAAAAAATAACAGGACAAGATTAATATTTCATGCCAGGTGAGAATTATATGAAATTCACATTTCAACGTCAATAAATAGTTTTAGTGGTACATAGACATACCTTGTGCTACAATGACAGAGCTGAGTAGTCACATTAGAGATCATATAGGTTGCAAAGCTTAAAATATTTGCTACTTTCTGGTTTTTCATGGAAAAATTTGGCAGCCTCTGAACCAGAGGATCCTTTATTTTTTATTATTCTTGCTTTGAAATACATGTATTTCCCTTCGTATCTGTTCCCGTGGAGTAAAGTTTGATTAACATTAACTTATGTTAAAATTCGAGTTTGGGTTTTTTTTTTTCTTTTTTTTTTAGGAAGAGAAATGGAATCTTTTAGTGGTTATTGATTTCTCTGTTTCTGAAAACACTTGGAAAAGTCCCAGGTTCTTAGTTGTGTCTACCACTGGGCTGATATCCCCTCAGCAGTTGCACAGACTGCAAGCATATGCTCTTAGTGGAAACAGTTTTTTAAATCCATTTCAGAAGTATTTATTGAGCATTGTCCTAGACATTGGAAGTGTGGCAGAGAAAAGGACTGCCAAAGTCTCTGTCATCACAGAGGATATGTTCTGATAGTGGGAGGCAGCAATAAAAAGTAAACAGATGAACCAGATAAGTTGAGATTATTGTAAGTCATATATATAAATAATGAATGGGGGTGGAGAGTGATTTGGTGGGGATAGGGGGACTTATGGAAACAAGGAAGGGCTGTCCAAGGAAATTATCCTTGAGCTGAAGCCTGAATGAGAGAAGGAATCAGCCATGCACAAAACCCAGGGAAGAGTGTGCCAGGCAAAGCAAGTAGTAAATACAAGGTCTGCAGGCCAAGACCAATTTGTGGTCTCTGAGGAAGTGCAAATGCAAGACTCATTTAGTGAGGAAGTGGAGAAGGTGGTATGAAGGAAAACAGGGCAGGGGAAATAAGATTGATAAATAGGGACAGACTTTTAAGTTATTGGCTTTTGGGTCATAGTCAGAAGTTTGAATTTTATTCTAAATACAACAGGAAGCAACTGGTAGACTTTTAAATGGGTGGAAGGTGTGACGTATGATTACATTTTCAAAAAAGCCATCTGGTTGCTATGTTTGGACCTTGATTTCATGATTGCAAGAGTGGAGGCAGAGACTATTGGGGCTACTGCAGAAGGGGGTGAGAAATGGCAGCTGTGGGGCCCAGACAGATGGTGAGAAGAGGGAAAACATGAGCTATGTTTTGGAGGTAAAGCTGAAGTCTTGAATGTAGACATGTAAGGTAAAATAAAAGGAGTAAAGTTAGAAAGAAGCAGTGTTTTGAAAATGATTCCAAGCCCGTATATTTCGGATGTATTGAGATAAAAGTCAGGCTAAGGCTCGGAGGAATCCAGCCCTAGAAGTGCCTGAAATCACTAGGGTTGGAGAATGAAAGTGAAGTTTCTGTAGGTAGACTGGGAATAACCTCAGTATCTAAGAGAAAGGAAAGGGTCCTGGGGTAGATGCCATGGAATAGATCCTGCAGCCAGAGGTGAAAAACAAAACAAAACAATCAAAGGCACTAGCACAGGATAGCGGCAATTCATAATGGAACATCTTGAGATTAAAAAAAAGTAACACCGAACACTTTGAGGTCTAAAGAAACCCCAAATTAGAAAAGCAATCAGGTTTTTAGTTTTAGTTTTGTTTTTTAGGGGTTTATTGTTTGTTTGTTCATTTGTTTTACAGGAGAGAGACTCGCAATCGACAGCATAGGTACCATCTTCTGCGTTGACAGCCGCTGATGGACACAGGCTTATGTTCAATTCACGTGACATGGAAAGTTAGACAAAGTTTAAATACATTCACTGATAACAAAGTCCAATTTTCAAGGTTGGTAAGGACAACCAGGTAGTCTGGCAGAGGGATAATCCTATTTCAAAGGCTCTAGTCCTGATGCTGGCTCCCACATGCTCAGATTCACACACATGAACATTCATTGCCTACATGACACTTGTGTAAGTCTTGCAAATTCTCTGAAGCTTAAGAGTGGTTGAAATTTGAAAATAAAGCCATTAACTATATAACTTTGATTTATAACTATATAACTTTGATTTATAACTATATAAATTTTAACTATATAAGTTAACTACATATATATGAGTTAATTATAAAATCATGTGACTATAGGATTTTAAACTATATAAGTTTTCTTATATCACACTACATATAGTTTGTAAGTTTAAAAAATTTTAAAGAGAATTCAAAGGTTTTACTTTTGTATAAAAGGCATGAATTTTGACAATTTCTGAAGCTCTACTGGAATCCAAATTCCTCTATGGACAGGTAAGCTAAGTAAGGCAAAGTGGGTTAGTGACTTGCCTAAGATCACAGAAACATTGAGTAGCACTTCTAGTACCCAAATCACAGGTTTTTTTCTTAAAAGTCAGATTTAATTGTATATTTAACAGCAGAAAGAGAAACTTCCACCCAAAGTTGACCTCTTGCAACAGACAGAGCAAAGTGCCACAGTGTACACACAATGTTAAGAAGAGTCTGATTCCAGTAAGATCCTGGCCTAACAAACACTTATCTTAGATATATTTGACACTATAATCAACCTCCTTGAGGAAGAAAAAGAGTACTTAGGATGAAAATATTTAGTTAAAATAATTCTTGGGTTTTTTTCCTAAATTTCTAAATTTCTTAAAATATTTCCCTCTAGATCCCCACAGCCATGACAGCTAACTTTTTCATTATGATTCCACATTTCCTGGTCTTCGTCTGTTCCAGTTAAGGGCTGGCAAATGCAGAAAAGGTCTTCAAGGTTTTCAAGATGATTTATTTAAAAGTTCTAGGTGGATAATTTATGTCCATCCTCAGTGTATTCACATCAATTTCCCCACCCCACCCTCACAATATGACAGGCAAAACTCTTTTATTGCAACAGCCTTTTTTGGCATAGCAATATGCTTACTGTTTTGTTTATAGCAAAAAACAAAAAAAAAAAGAAAGAAAGAAGAAAAAAAGAAAAGGCTTAAAGTGCTACTTTTCTTCTCTTCTTTTAGAAGCAATCAGTCTCCCTCTTACTGAGCTCTTACTATAGGCAACCACTATCCAGAATTATACCACATCAGCTGTGTGGGAAAAAATGCACGCATTGTTTCTTTTTTTCATGAGCAAAGTAGTATTTGCCAGTTAAATCCCCAGGTATTTAGCTTTCAAACAGTCAGATATAAAATTAGCAAATGAAACATCTGTTCCTCACTATTATTTTATAATCACATTAATTGGCAGACGTCTTTAGGTAACAGAGAAAAGCATATCAGCCATTACTTGTATTTCCATGGGGTTATGCTTGTGGCCACTGGATATCACACACCTAAAAGACCATCTCAGCAAAAGATCAAGGTGACACTGGACTCAGGAGCTGGCTTTCTCCCTACTCAAAGCCTCCTGACAGTAGGGCCAACTGCCCACTGACAAGTGCAAACCGGATGCCCTGTTATATGTTGTGGTGGAGAACCTTACCCTCATTGCTGCCAGGTTTGGGTTTTCAATTATCATGTAGTTTGCACAAAAGCACTGTGCCAATTCAATTACTGCCTGATTAATGGAGTGTTGCAGGTTTATTTCAGGGGTCTAGCTATCTATTAATTAGCATATTGGGGCCTATACTCTACTGTTTTGTCCTGCTATGCTTTGAAAAGTCCCCAGTGCAATTAAAAACTCTAATATGCTTTAAATAGTTATTTGAGAAAACATATCCAGACTTTTTTAAACTCCTCAGGGATTGTTAAGCACATCCAGATTTATTATACGGCATCTAAAGTTTCTTTAAAAGCTCATTCTTCTTTCCTCTACTAGGTTCTGGGGTATATCTACAGTAGAGCTCCTGTTTCCCAGATCTGCGAGAGGAAGAATCCTCAGAAAAGATCTTGTTGGAGCATTTCACTGCACGGTTTGCTTCCCTTCCTTAGTATCTACTGGAGTTTGCTTTGAATCGTAAACTTGATCAGGGGTTGAACCTAAACTGGAATCTTTCAAAGTCCCTAGATTGAGTTTCGTTGGTATTCAATTAAGACAAGCAACTATGGACGAATTATGCACAATATTACATTTCCTTGCCTCTCCTACCTTTCTTTCCTTTTGCTGGAGATTGTCATTAAGACAATGCTCCCCAGTGGGCAAATAAAGAGCCGCTTATTAGTAGCCACTGTGAGCCACTATTAGGTGTGAGTACAGATGGGCTAGGAAAACATATAGGCTCTTTCATTAATCCTAGAAAATTCCAGTGGGCAATTCAAGATGTTACAGGTTGCAAGTCGATTCACTTGCTTGCAATAGAAGACTCATGGAGGATAAGACTGGAATAGGAGATTGTGGCTGCCTGTTAAGATCCAGGCTAACCCTGTGTGTTATATCTTTGTCATTGAAGAACACTGATTATGTTGTGACACTATAAGTCTGAACAATAAGTGTTATGCATAATATAGTAAGTGGTATATGCATATAAAATATGTGTGATATATATAAATATGTAACATGACAAAATGTATGTAATATATTAATATATAAAATATAAACAATACATTGAGAATCTGGGTCTGTGGTCAGTAGGTGAGATAACTGGGAATTAGAGAGAGCAGGAAAGAACAGTGGACAGTGAGGAGGTCATTTCAAATGCAACAATGGGCTGATGAAGAATAACACAGAAGCCGGGTGATAGATTTCCCAACATATTAAGATATGAGCCAACAGTTGTGTCATGTGTCACCCAGCATCTAACCTAAGTGTCTCCAACTACAAGATGGGGATAATGGCCTGAAGACTACAAAAAATAATGTAATATTTGCCAATATTTTCCTCCATGGTAGAAAGAATGTTACATTACATGCATCCAGTACAGCACAACTATTTCACCGTAGTGATTCTATAAAATCTCCACACACAGCAGTTCTCCAATTATCTTTGCGAATGAATGAAGTATTTACCACCATAGGTCTAACGGATTTAAGGTCTAACTGTATCCAACACTAGGCTTAATACAAAACACTAGGATTAATACAAAACTATTACATGGATACAGTTTCCCCCATACTGTTAGTCCATACAGGAACTGTTAGGGTTTTTGAAATCAGCAGAACCAATAGGAAATATATATAAAAATATATATATGAAAGGGGAGATTTATTATAGGAATTGACTCACAGGATTATGAAGCCAAGAATCTGCCATCTGCAAGCAGGAGAACCAGGGAAGCTGGTGATGTAATTCAGTCTAAGTTGAAAGCCTGAGAACCAGAGGGAATGCTGATGTGAATTCTGGGGTCCAAAGACCTGAAAACAGGAGCTCTGATGTCTGAAGGCAGGAGGAGACACCTATCTCAGCTTAAGAAAAGAAAGAGCAAATTCGCTCTTCTTCCACTTTTTTATTCTACCGGACTCTAACTAGATTGAATGAGGCCCACCCACACGGATGAGGGTGATCTTCTTTAGTCAGTCTACTGATTTGAATGCTAATCTCCTCTGGAAACACCCTCACAGTCACACCCAGAAACAATGTTTTACCAGCTATTGGAGCATCTCTTAAAGCAGTCAAGTTGACACATGAAATTAACCAACATGCTAAACTAGCTAACGTGACAAGTATGCACACAAAAGCCAGCAGTGAGGTAAACAGAATAACATCCACATGTTGAATTTTCCAGTCTCCCAGAATTATTGTACCTTAAAAACATTTGCAGGAGATTAATAGGTAAAGAGGTCACCTATCTCCAAAAACACAACACCTAATTGCGCACTTATTTATTCATTTCTACATTGATATATTTAGCTATCATCACTGGGTCCCTATACTAAAGACCATGTTAAGCACTGTAGATGTTCTAAGTGCTGTTCTCAACTAGCCTGGCTTTATTACTCTTTCTCTTATCTCCATGAAAGGATATCTGTCATAAATTACTATTTCCTAAGAAATGGATCCAACCTTTAGCTTTCAGAAATTTGTTTATTATATAAGGTATAGAAGGACAGTTAGAAAAAATGAATAAGATTCATTTTCTATAATCCAGAGCTTATTACATTTGTTAGAGAAATCCCTGCTTCCCCAAAATACCTACTCACTATAAGTAGAGGCATAAACATTCCAGAAACTATCTACTTTTCCTGCAGGTAACTTCAGGATACGAATATGCCAATTTTGGAGTCATCTGCATCTTGAAAGTGCTACCTTGAGGCAAGAAAAAGAAAATGTTTATGTCCTAAGAAAAGCAGTAGGATTGTTAAATGCATATTTTATAGATCAGGAAATAAGGTCTAGGTCTGTCATTTTGAATAAAAGCAAGTTTCTACCCTGTGTTACTATTGTTGGTTCTCTGTGGCTCAAACCATCACTAGCTTTTCCTCTTGAATGGTGAGAAACTCATTCGGATTCAGTCCACAGGGGATTATGACATGAAGCATTTGCTCCTGGGCAGTGAAGTGTAAGCGAGTCCAAATGTTTAGCATGGTGAAGGCTGAAGGATGTGGAGCCAACTACATCATATACACTGTAGGCTCCAGGGCAGTACAGCCCATGTGACTTCATAATACCCAGGAGTTTGCAATCGCACAAGCTGGGAAAAAAGAGAACAGAACTTTTGGGGATGAGCGCATAACTTAGCAATGCTGAGGCAATAAGTCAAAAGTTAGTGTTTCCAACTTCAGAAAATGTATCGTTTATTTTATCCTCCATGCTCTGAGATTCTGCATGTATATTTACATCACTGAAAATGAACATATTAGGATCACTAAATATCATGACTGATTTTTCCAATTTGCTGTGCAAACCTCCAAAGGATCTCAGCCATACATTACTTAACCTGAACTTTTGAAGTTTAGTATTATAAGAGAAATTATTCCGTATGCTTCACAGTTTATTGTGAATAAACATGCCTCCCACATTCCACAAAATACACATTTTTCTCACTTCCAACGTTTAAAAAATAATAAAGAAAGGGTCTTTTGAGAATGGTTGGAAAGTATTGAAAAATGAGTGAAAGATTTTTTTAGGTATTAAACAAACTATGTGATTTGAAAAACACATGCCTTGTATTTTACCCATTGTTCTTACAGGGAAATTCAATTTTCAAAACATGTTTTTCTAACAAATGAATGTAGGGTCTAGGCAAACAAACAGACAACCTGGTTAAAGTAATAATTGTTCAGAACCGTTAAGAGAATACTAAGAACTTCAATAATGTACAGGAAATCATATAACCAATAAATACATTTGAGTTTTGAAGCTTTATTTTGCTTCAAGATTGCAAATGTTTTGAAAAATACATTTCAAAGCAGAATGTTGAACCCTTTATATTGCAAAATAGTGTCAACCTCCCTGATAAAACTGATTAACCCATTTCCTCCAAAACAATATTTAAAAATTTTTGATTGGGAATATTTCCTTTAGCAGTGTTCATATTTATTTGCTTAAAATCATTAAAATGCTTAAAGTAACTTTGAGTCAGTTATGTTAAATGCCATGTTTAATTATTTTACCTAAATTAAGTAGCTTTCTTTTGTTGTTTCTAGATTTTTTTTAAAAATATTTAATTCGAAATGTCATTAGAGGACTTTTCTGTAGTCAAATGATCATAAGAATTTTAAAAACTATCATAATATTAAAAAACACATACTGAGTTTTCCTAATGTAGTAAAATATGAAGGCAATGATATAAAACACACTATCTGATCATTTTTCTGCTTTGAATTATTATAGGTCAACTTTACAAATAATATTTTATTTTGTCAACTAAAAATATGATTTTAAAAATATGAGCATTTCTGTGAAATTTCTTTTTGTACAGGAGAAAAATGAGCACATTTCTAGTTTTGCTCTATATGCCAAGTTTCAGCCCAGGGAGAGTGTTTATGGTTCAGATATAAAACCTCAGAAATATAAATGTGAAGACAACCTTAACTACAGTGTTGCAAATGCAATGTTGTAATTTTGTATGTTAATCTATCAATACACAGCATGTGCAAACATATGTTTATAGACAGGAAGACAAGAATATACAAATAAGGAGATAAAATTCTTGTATCTCATTTGATGCTCTATAATTTCTATCAATGTATGAATGTTTTCTTTTTGTGTTATGATTTCATTTGAAGTTGACATAATGCGACTTGTGCTTATTTGCAAAGGCCTCATCACTAACATTCTCAAAGCTGATGCTGCCAGCCTGCTCAGAAGATGGGGAAGCAACTTTGCCTGCCGGGACCATTACAGCAGGCAACGCTAGGAAATCAGAATATTGTGCAATGGGAAACTTTGGAGTTTTTGTTTTTGTTTTTGTTTTGGTAGGCAGCACAGGTATGCATTCAATTTTATGAACACATCTGGTTTATCTACATTTCTAAATTTGGCCCTTAGGGTTCACAGCAGAAAATTTGTGGCAAAAGAAAGATAAAACGGTGCTTCAGCAGTCTTCTGCCCCGCTGAAGCAGCCCAGCTCATTTGCTAACCATTACGAAACTGAAGCGAAATTCAGGGACAAACAAGACAATTTATTTTTTGAAGAAGCCGCCTGTGCCTCTGTTGATGACATGGTCCCCACCACATGGTCCTCAGCCAAAGATTAAAGAAGGTCTGAGGTTGTGTTTGCTTCTTTTCTTGTGTTTACTCAAGTTACAGCAACATTTTGCAAAACATTTAGGTGAGGTATGTTACGGAATTAGCAGATGGCTTTAATTTTCATTTGGGATAGTAAGGCATATTCCAATTTTCCTTACTAATGTGATGGATGAGTTTTAGGAAGGTTTAAAGTACTAAATTCAACATCGATAGTTGCAGAAAGAATGCAAATTTTTATTATTAAAAGCTAGTATCAGAGTTTTTATGAGCTTTTGGAAGAAAGGTTTAGGAAAGTATATGGTAGCAAGGTGTATTATTTTTCAAATTTTATTTCCAGCAGACAGAATCTTGAGGATAAAATTCTTAAAATGCATTTTGTTTTCTTGAAAAATATGTCTAAAATAATTAAAGTTGATTTTGGGCTTATTTTTCCATAATAAACCCGGCTTTTTTCCAATGATAAAAGAAATAGGTATGCATTGTAAACAATTTAGACCAATACTAAGCCTAAACAATAATAATTAAATAATAATAGAATTCCATCCCCCAAATATGATCACCACACTAACGTGTTTTTTCTAACCTGTTTCTATGTACATATATACAACACACACATTTTAAGAAAATGGTATCATTCACTTTTTGTAACCTCTTTTACATTTAACTGTGTGAAAAATATTATATGTGGGGGCTTATGTTTATAAACATACACATGCCTCCATGGCAACAAATATAAATTTATATTCTCAACTTTATTTTCTAAATAGAAACTTATTTTATAGAGATACAGTTATTTAAACATTCCTCTATCATTTGATCTATAAGTTCATCTCAATGTCTTGCTATTGACATTGTATTCTAGTATTTTTTCATTCAAAAATAATTTTTATTGTTGATCTCTGTTTTTCACTTACAATCTTCTTCTTTGTCCTTATTTCTAATAAATAATTTGTCTTCTTCTGATTCATTTGTAAGGGTTTTAAAATATGATGATGATAAGACTTTATCATATACACCTGTCAATTTTCTTAAATTTTAATTATGGTGTCACTTTTAGTCACATATAATTTTTTTAATGTACTGAAATATATCTGTGGCTTTTTATTATAATTATTGGGGGAAAAAAAGCCTTTCCATTTACACTTGTAAAATTGAAGTATTTTGACAGTTATCAGAAAAAAGTTCACTCCATTTACATATTGCTATTCATGTTAAATATAGTTTTACTAGTTGGTTCATTAACTCCAATAACAGTTTTATGATTTATTGTTTAATCATGTTCTTTGTCGTTTACAAGGATAGTGAAACTCACACCTAAAGTTAGCATTCATTTCCCAGATTATAAAATGAAAGATGTCTGTACAAAATAATTGTTAAAAGAGATACTTAGGTTCTCACAAATTCCTGTAGGGTCACCTCCAGACTTCAGTAGTGTGGATAGCAAAATTCTTGTACCTCTTGGTGTATTCATTTAGCTATTTTTTTTTTAATTAACAAATATTTTCTGAGTGTCTAACAGGCACTGACCCAGGTATAAGCTACCTAGAAGCAAAGGAATGTGGACATGATATCTTTATCAATGAAGCATAAATTATTGGTGATGGAAAGAATACTAAAATTAGAGTTACCAAAACAAAATAGTTGTAATTGTTGACAAGGAGAGGCAGGTCCTGCTTGAGATTATAATTGGGGAACTAACCTTAGTCTGGGGTGATCAGAGAGGGCTTCCTTGAAGAGGTGATATTTCATTTCAGCTGAGACATGAGAGATGGTTTAGAATTGGCAAGGTAAAGAGGAAAGCGGAGTATGTTCCAGGCAGAAGCACAGGCACGTGCAGAACCAGTGACATGGAGAAGAGACTGGTACAAAAATGCTCTGAAAATAACAACTTAAAAAAAAAAAACTAGATAATTCAAAGGCATGACTAAAGGGCAGAGTTGTTGTGTGCGATGAAGTTGGAAAGGCAGTGAGTGGTGGAATATGTAAGGCTTTGCTGGCAGTGGTGAAGATGTTGGCTTTGGGCTTGTAGCAACTGGCAGATGGTGTAGACATCTAAGGAAGGACACTCAAGGTAACTGTTCCAGCAGGAGTTGGGCAAAAGAGATAGAGGTTAGGAATTCATATTTTGGCATGTAGATTTTGAGATGCCTATAACATTATATATACTATGTCAGAGGTGACCTTCATTAAATCTAAAATTGGTGACTGGATTTATGGATCTGAATCTCTGAGGGAAGGTCTAGAAGAGTTATTCTCAGCTGAGAGCAGTGCCCCCTCTCCCCAGCAGTACTTGATAATGTCTGGCGACATTTTTGGTTTTCACAACTGGGAGAGAGGAGGGTGTTTCTGGCATCTAGAATGTAGAGAGCAGGGATACTACTAAATACCTTACGAGACATATCATAGCTACTCACAACAAATAATTATGTCTCCCAGAATATTGATAGTGATGAAATGGAGAAACCTGGATGTGAATCTGTAAGTCCTTAGTTGGTGTTTGAGGTTATATAGGAAAATAAGATCACTGAAGACCAGAGTAAGAGGAGAAGAGGACCAAGGACAGAGTCATAAGAAACTAATTGTTAAAAGTTGAGAAGAGGGGACATCTTCAAAACATTGAAGAAAAAAACAACCCGGGCCTGCACGGTGGCTCACTCCTGTAATCCCAGCACTTTGGGAGGCCCAGGCGGGTGGATCATGAGGTCAGGAGATCGAGACCATCCTAGCTAACACGGTGAAACTCCATCTCTACTAAAAATACAAAAACAAAATTAGCCGGGCGTGGTGGCGGGCGCCTGTAGTCCCAGCTACTCAGGAGGCTGAGGCAGGAGAATGGCGTGAACCCAGGAGGTGGAGCCTGCAGTGAGCCGAGATTGTGCCACTGTGCTCCAGCCTGGGTGACAGAGCCAGATTCTGTCTCAAAACAAAAAACAAAAAACAAAAAAACCCGGAGATGTGGTGGCAAAAATGGTGATCCTGCTACGATTTTTATTGAAATCAATTGCATTATTTATCTATTGCTATATAGCAAATTACCCCAAAATTTAGCTTAGCATCTTGCAACCATAAGCATGGATTGCCTCACACAATTTCTGTAGGTCAAGAATCTAAGAGAGTCTTGTGTGGGTTGCTGTGGCTCACAGTCTTTTGCAAGGCTTCAGATGAGTTCTCTACTAATGCTACAATCTTCTTAAAGTTCAGCAAGGGATGGGAAATCTCTCACCTCACTACTGTGATTATTGGCAGGCCTCCACTCCTCACCAGAGGTTCCAGTACCCACCACAGGGGCCCCAAAATGGGTTGCTTAAAGCATGACCGCTTGATGTCATACATCATTGCTGCTATTCATTAGTTAAGAGTTGCTAAATCCAGCCCACACCCGAAGGGAGCAGAATTAATCTCATCTCCCTGAGATTCTGTGTTTCTTCTATGGAATGCTTACTTGAGAGTACACAGTAGACATCTGGCCAACCAATAAGTTGACTCAGCCTGGGTAAGGTGTTAACTCCAGTCACATCCGCTCTGATGAGCAAAGTTTTTTAGTCCAAACATATTGCAGTGCTTATCTCAGAAAAAAAGCAGTTCGCTCTGCTTTTGAGGGAAGCAGTTTTTAGGGAGAAGTGTGGCCTAGGGAGTAGTGGTTGTGTGTCAAAGGAAAAAAATCAGCTGGATCTGGTAGAGAGGAGTCAGTTTCTTTAACGTATGTGCTGCCCTTCACCCCCTGCAGTTCTATGTGCCCTTTACCCTCTGTAGTTAGCAATAACCAGATTTCATGAAGATGTTGGCTTATATTCTATGTGATTTTTTTTCTGTGGAAAAAAGAGTACTAATGTCTGACTTTTGCAGCAACAATTAGTTTACCAAGATCTGATAAAGCTCAACACATTAGTGCAAACTTGAATATTGTCTAAAATATTAACTGATTATTGACTTTATCTGCCAGTGAAAAAATTATTGCCAAAAATACAGATTTTATTTTTCTCAAGTGTTCTTAGTAAATGACATTATATGCCACTACTCACATTGGCCCCGGGGTAGGAATTTTAAAGTATTTCCTTTCACTGGACTTGAGTACTAGACAACAGCTTGAGTTCATGTTAAAGAAAAAATGAATTTGACCTATGCTTTCTTCACAGGTTATGACAATCTACTCAGGCACCATTATCATTAGTTGATGATGTATTGACTGCTTATCACATATACCTCTTTTTCCCTTTCTTCCTCTGTCTTCACACAATATTGGAAACTGAACTTTTATTCCTAAGAAGAATTTAGAGAGTTGGCATCTGGTTATGTGTGGGCATTTTTACACTCTAGGTTTTTATTGAGGAGGCTTTATAAAAATAGTTGTTTTAGAGAGAAGTGGATTCATTACTGTCATCCCCATTGTAATGGAAATGTCTACAGTGAGCCTTATCTTCCCACAGAAATGTACCTGGGCCACAAAAGCCACTGAGGAACTTGGAGGCAGACTCTGTGTGTTGGCAGAAACCCATAGCATCTCAAACATTCTCAACAGGCGCTCTTTGGAATCACAAATGCTGACCATTGGCAACTTATTTGTGAAAATAGCTAATGCTAACTCTGCGTTTGTCTCCCCTCGTCTCCGCAGGCCGTGCGGTCAGTATGGTGGACTCCTCAGCCTCCTCGGGGCTAGGTGACAATGCTAACAGAGTCCTTCACAAAGGACTTCACAAAGGCTATATCTGCAGGATGCTTTCACTCTAGGATTTTATTAATATCACTCATTTATATTAATATTAGAGCATTAAAATGTGACAGAGACCAAAGCAATTTTTAAAATTATATGCTAATAAACTAAAATCGAATTACACATTTTTTTCCACACTTAAACCAATGTTATCAGTATAACAAGGCACACACACACACACAAAAAAAACCCTAGGCTAAAGTGAAATATTTACTGCAGTAATCACTGTTAAAAAAATACAAGACTCTTATGAACTCCTGTCTTTCCGGAACATGAAGTAATTTCTTTGAAATAAGCAGTTCTCATACCATTATTTCATATCATCTTACAATCCAAGGACTTGAAAAAGAATCTCACCAAGATTAAAGACTAAAAATAATTTAAAATACTGACATTGAAACTGACTCATTTTTTTGCTAACCTCAGTTATTAAATAAGTGAAATATGTATCATCAAGCAAAAGCCTCATTATATTCAGAAATCTCATCCTAAAAGGAGATTGTCATTCTGACTAGCAACAAGTGACTAGATGAAAATGCACTGAATTGTAGTTTCTGAACTTTGCAACTGGCTACCTTTACCTGATTTAGCCAAAATACACGTTTGTGCTTAATTGTACATCTCATGTTTAGATTCATTCGATATTCATTCATTTATGTTTGGTTGAAGTAAGATAGAATCTCTTAATGACGAGGTAACCAGTGAGGCTTGTTTTCCTAAAAATAATTTCAGCCTGTACAAGGATAGAATTTAGCAAATCAAATTTTATTTTCTCAAAAATCCTACGCTTATATCCCTTGCATGCCCTTATGCTTCCTTGAGGATCTTATCTAAATGAGATAGCCACAGAGGCATCTTGCATGGTCAGTAGTTTTAATGGGAATCTGTCACTTCAAGAATCTCAAAACTTTACAGATTCTCCGTAGCACCATTGAGATGTTGGGAGAGTGTTCTTGTCACAGCTCTAAATCTAGAAAAGCTGGGAACAGCAAGGGGAAAGTAAGTCCTCAAGGTCATTCAAGGTTAGCAAGCAAGACTTGAAATCTAGTACTCCTGGCACCTACTCTGCAATTTTAACCAATATGCCATCTTGCTTATCTCTTTCTGATCTGCCTAATGAGCAGCTGTCGAGCATTAAGCAAAATCATCCCATCCCTGCTAAAAATACACTGTATACGCCAATTTTCAAAAAGGAAGCCAAGGAGACGATGTATAGTTTTCTGTGTCCAGGTGCTTTATTCAGTCCCTGGTCTTTATTTAGTTCTTGACGCATCCCAATATTCGTCCTGTTTGCTGACACTTTATGACAGCCCCAGAAGTCACTGCTGCTGGGAGTGGTTGCAGATCATTCCACATTCACGATTTGAAGGAGAAAACATACACCAGGCACAGGAAGTATTTGCAGAGCTGGAACCTGAACAGGATGATGTTCTAAATGACAGGAACATCCTTTATCAAACATCACACTATTTCAGTTACAATATTCCTAGAAAATTCCAGAAAGGAGCAACATGGATAAGTTTAATACTTGCTGTATAAAAGAAGACTTCCCCTTTTTAAATTTACTTCAATCTTTTCTCTTTTATTTAATGTCAAAGTTAGCACCCAATTCACCTATTCAATACAATATAATCCTTAAAAATGGATAAAAGTTTCATCCAAATATTTCAACAATGAACTCAAAATAATTGACTTGTCACTATAATTATTCTCCACATTTTAGGAATGCATCTTTGGGTTTATATTCAAAGTACTTTACAAATATATTTTAATATTCGCAGTACAGTAATAAGTAACCTAGAAAACACTGGTTTAGGCTGTATATACATCAAAGTATATTTAAGCAATTTTTTATACATATGATACATAAAATGAAATACCTTCTATTAAACTCATTAGATACTCAAATTACAAAGTGCTCCTCAGCTTACTGTAGATCAATAATTTCTTTCATGTTATGTGTCATAAACTATGACATTTTACATTCATGAGTTAGACTGTGTTTTGTAGTTTTAATGATAAATATACAATAGAGAAATTAATTTAAATTGAGATACATAACGTAAATCATCACAATTGCAACCAGGAGATGAGCTAAAGTTCGCTAAATAAACATTGAGATAGAGTTTTGAACAGGCAGATGCTGAAAACTTGGTATTATTAGAAGAACCAAAAAAGGAGGGGCCTGAAGAGAGTGAGTGTCTGCGCGTGTGTGCTTTCTAAGAAAAGGAGAGCCAAGATCTTTGGCCAGGAGAGGAGAAGTGTAAGGAAAAAGCAGCTCAACTTGTGTGAGTGAAACAAAATAGAACAGTCATTTTATACAAGCTAGTGGTTAAAAATAAAACTGAAATATATTAGTAGAGTCTTTATTGTATTTTGCAGCAAGGCCAGAGGGAAATTGCAGAATTAATTTGTGAATGGCTTCACTCTTAAATTCATGAAAGTAACTTCCACATTTATCTCTTGGACCAGTCTGTAAAGTGGGATCATGCAGGTATTTACAGCCAGCTGTATGTTGATTTGCATAAGGAGTCCAAGACTGTTTAAAGCCAACACTCACTGAGGAATACTGATTATTGCCAAAATTATGTGAAAACAATAACGCTAATTGCCAAATGAATTAAAATTATGAGGTGCCTGTTTGATACATAAAACAATAAATCTTGAGTGTGTTCAGGTGAGAGTATATATCTGCAAGTTATACCATACAATACAGTATGGCTTGTAGTTTAATTTTATTAACAGCGTTTTCAATGATTAGGAGATTTTAATTTTGAGAAAACACAATTCATTGTTTTTTCTTTAATGAATTCTGCTTTTGCTGCCCGCCTTGGACCTTTTTTTTTTTTTTTTTTTTTTTTTTGAGACGGAGTCTTGCTCTGTCTCCCAGGCTGGAGTGCAGGGGCGCGATCTCGGCTCACTGCAAGCTCCGCCTCCCGGGTTGACGCCATTCTCCTGCCTCAGCCTCCCGAGTAGCTGGGGCTACAGGCACCGGCCACCATGCCCGGCTAATTTTTTGTATTTTTAGTAGAGATGGGGTTTCATCATGTTAGCCAGGATGGTCTCGATCTCCTGACCTCGTGATCTGCCTGCCTCGGCCTGCCTTGGACCATTTTTGCTACTATAACAAAACACCTTAGACTGGGTAATTTAGAAAGAACAGTTCTGGAAGCTGGGAAGTCTAAGATTAAGGTGTGAACAGATTCAGTGGCTGATGAGGTCCTGCTTGCTGAGTCCTCATGCGGTAAAAGCAAAAGGAGCTAGGAGCTTCAACATCTTTTACACGAGCACTAATCTCATTCAAGAGAATGCAGAGTTCATGACTTAATTACTTCCTCAAAGGCCCCCCTTCTTAATACTATCACAATAGGTACTGGGTTCCAACATATGAATTTTGGAAGGACGCATACATTAAAAACATAGCAGAGTCATATCTGAGAAATCTTTGCCTAGCTCAAAGGTTTTCTCCTACTTCGTCTTCTAAAGTAATTAAAGTTTTATATTTTTAGATCTATGAACAAATTTGAGTTCATGTTTATACGTAGCATGAAGTAGAGATTGAGTTTATTTTTATTGTTTGCATGGAAATCCAAATATTTGTTGCAAAGGCTACTTTTCTCTATTGAATTTAAAATATATTTATTTGTTATTTATGGAATCATTTTATAACTTTTTCATGACTACATTTTTGGAAAATAAGTGAAATACGTTGAGAAATTTTTTTAAGTAATAGTCTTTTTGTTGATATTCTTTATTTTAGATATCATTGATTTAAAATATGTTGGTGTCTTGTGACTCTTTTAAACATCTTTTTCAGGCATAATTGACATATAAATTTCATATATGTAGGTAGTGTGATTTGATAAGTTTTGACATATGCATATGTCAATGAAACTACCAACACGTTCAAAATGACAAATATATCAATCACCCTTTTGTAATCCCTCCCTCCTCAACCTCCCCACCCTATCTCCAGTTAATCACTTATCTATTTTCTGTCATATAGATAATTTTACATTTTCTAAATTTTATGCAAATGGGATGGCAGCATATGTACTCTCTTTTGTCTGGGTTCATTCATTCAAAATAATGAGTTTGAGATTCATTCATATTGGTAAGTACATAAAAAATTCATTTCTTTTTCTGCCAATTAGTGTTTCATTGTATAGAGATACTACAACTTATCAAGCCATTAACCTATTGATACACATGCAGGTCATTTCTATTTTTTGGCAATTACAAATACCATTGTTACAAACATTTAAGTACAAGTCTTTGTAGACATATCTTTTATTTATCTTGGAAAATTACCTGGAAATAATTAGCTAGGAATAATAGCTGAATCATATTAATATAATAGATGTCTACCTAACATTTCAAGAAATTGCCAGACTATTTTGTGAGGTAGTTATATAATTTTACATTCCCACCAGGAATGTATGAGAGTTTTGGTTTCTCCATATTCTTGGCAACACTTAATACAATCAATATTTTAAGTTTTAGCTATTCCAGTATATGAACAGTGGTACATCATCATGGCTTTAATTTGCATTTCCCTAGTGATTAATGATATCGAGCATCTTTTCATGTTGCTATTTGCCATCTTTATATGCTCTTTAGTAAAGAGTCTAGTTTATTAAACTGTTTTTCTGTTGTTACATTTTGTGTCTTCAAATACTTATTCTAGCAAGAAGTCCTTTGTTGGATGTGTAATTTGCAAATAGTTTTAACGTTCTGATGCTAAGTTTTTTGGTCTCTTAACCGTGTCTTTAACAAAGCATTTTTTAAAATTTGGTTGAGTTCAGTTTATCAAATTCATATTTTTTGGATTATGCATTTTGGATCATGTGTGAGTACTTTCTGCCTTACAACAGGTTACAGAGATTTTCTTCTGTATTTCCTCTAGAAGTTGTATTGTCCTATATTTTAAATTTAAATGTAAATTTTTACTTTATGTGTGAGGGTTAGGTCAGCATTCCATTTTAAAATATGGATTTACAGTTGTTCCAATGGCATTTATTGAAAACAATATCCTTCTCTGTTGAATTGTTTTGCACCATTGTCAAAATGGGAAGAGGAAGATAGGATGCAATAAACAGGTTTCCTATTACTCTAAGTACAGCTAAAAACTCTGGACATTAAATTTGAAACAAGCAAAGGATTAACTCTGAAAAATAGAAGAATACAAACAGCTTGAATCTTAAGACCGAAGGAATGAAAATAACTGTGAGTTTATTGGGTTTTCTTTCTGCTTCATGTATGCCAAAATAGGTGTTGGAGAAGCTGGCAACCTACAGATGCCAACAGTCAAAGAAGAAAATTATTCCCAAGTAAATCTTCCTTTCTTTAGCCAAAGGAAAGGATAGCTTTGCTTTACATCACAGGAAATTGGCAAACAATAGCCACTCTACTACTGCCAAGTACCAACATAAACACTGTGACTACACCCTCCACCTATGACAGGAAAGGCTGAGTGGAGACCCTAGACTTCTACTCTCAGAGGGCTATAACAAGGCCTCCAGCCCTGTCTCTGAGGCCAAGTGGGTACCTGGGACTTCATCCCTGTGAGATCATAATTAACCTAAACTTCCACCCTAGCTGTCAGTACAAGGTGGCACTTTTCCCCCAAACCTCTTCACCCACCAGAGCATGTCATACAAGGTCTGATAAGAAATAAGATTTATATAAGATGCAGAATCTTATAAAACTCAAAAATGTCCAGGTCTCAATTGAAAATAACTCATTATACTAAGAACCAGTAATATCTCAATCAGAATGACAAAAGACAGTCAACAAAAAGCAACAAGAGGTGACACAGATGTTAGAATTTTCTGACAAAAATGTTAAGCACATTGTAAAAATATAGTAAGTCTTCACAAAACATTGTCAACAGGTTCTTGGAAACTTTGACTTTAACACAACAAAACAACTTATAACAAACCAATTTTACCACAAGTTAATTGATATAAATGAGACTTGTTTCTACTGTATATTTCTGGTCACAAAAATATCACCAAACTTCTAAATAAAGAACAAAGGCTCCAAATATTAAACACTGAAATAAATGTGAGTGATACATACACTGAAGACAGATTTATAAAAAAAAGTAAGATCATTATTTATGCAATTATTTCAGTTCAAGGTCACGGGTGACCAGAGCCCATCCAGGCAGCTCAGAGTGCAGTGCAGGAACCAACCCTGAACAGGACGCCATGCCATTTCAGGGTTCACTCACACACACCTACACTTGCTCCGACAAGGGCCACTGAGACACACCAATGAACCTAACCTGCACTTATTTGGGATGTGAGAAAACCCAAAATACCCAGAGAACACACACAATGACGGGGAAGAACATGTAGACTCTGCATAGACAGTGGTCCCGGCCTAGAATCAATTTTTTTCTCATTGTGATGGTTAATATTGAGTGTCAACTTGATTGGATTGAAGGATGCAAAGTACTGTTCCTGGGTGTGTCTGTGAGAGTGTTGCCAAAGGAGATTCACATTTGAGTCAGTGGACTGGGAGAGGCAGACCCACCCTCAATGTGGGTGGGCACCACCTAATCAACTGCCAGAATGAAGCAGGCAGAAGGTGAGAGAAGCAGACTTGCTGAGTCTTCCAGCCTTCATCTTTCACCAGTGCTGGGTGCTTCCTGCCCTTGAACATCAGACTCAATGGGTGGTTTACCAGGGCGTCTGGGGCCTTCAGCTACAGACTGAAGGCTGCACTGCCAGCTTCCCTACTTTTGAGGTTGGGGACTCAGACTGACTTCCTGACTCCCCAGCTTACAGACGGCCTATTGTGGGACTTCACCTTGTGATCATGTGAGTCAATACTCCTTAATAAACTCCCCTTCATATGTACATTTATCCTATTAGTTCTGTCCCTCTAGAGAACCCTGACTAATACACTCATCAATGTTATAATGAAATAATGTTGAACAAAACAATGTTAACAAGGGCCTGCTATTCTTTAAAGAGAAAATACATACGTAATTCAAAGAAGTGAGAAATAGACTGTCTGAGCAAATAAATAGAAAATGTAAAGAAGAAGCAAATGGAAATTTTATAATTCAAATACCATAACAGAATTAAAAAAAAAAAACAAAAAACTCCTTGGATGGGCTGAAGAGCAGAATAGAGAGGGGAGAGGAAAGAATCAGTGAACCAGACCATAGAACAATATAAATTAGCCAGTCTGAACACCAGAGAGAAAATAAAATGAAAAAGAAAAATGAGCAGAGCTTCGGGAACTTGTGGGATTACAACAAAAGATAGAATGTCTGTATCCTCAGAACTTCAGAAAAGGAGCAGCAGAGTAGGACTAAAAAAGATTAGAGGAAATATGGTTTTATTTCACAGAAATAATGGCTTTTCCAAACTTAACAACAATAAAAAAAGGTTAACCTATGAAATCAAGACTACAAAAAAAAAAAAAAAAAATGAAGCAGGGTAAGCCCAAGGAAATCCACACCAAGACACATAATAATTAAACTTTTGAAAACTAATGGCAAAAATAAAATCTTGAAACAACCACAGGAAAAAATGTCAGATAACTTTTTTTTTTTTTCGGGTACAATGGCGTGATCTCGGCTCACTGCAACCTCCGCCTTCTGGGTTCGAGCAATTCTCCTGCCTCAGCCTCCTGAGTAGCTGGGATTACAGGCATGCACCACCACACCAGGCTAATTTTGTATTTTTAGTGGAGACAGGGTTTCTCCATGTTGGTCAGGCTGGTTTCAAACTCCTGAAAATGTCATATAACTTTTTTTAAGGAAACACTAATTCAAATGGCAGTGGATTTCTCATCTGAATCATTGGAGGCAAGAAGAGAGTGGCTTAGTTTGTTTTAAATGCTGGAAAAAAAACCCTGTAAACCACAAATTCTATAACTGCTAAACATGAATAAAGACATTGTCAGATGAAGAAAAACTAAGGTAATTTATTGCTAACAAACTTGCTCTTAAAAAATAGTTAAGCTCTTTAGAGAGAAAGAACATGATAACAAAAGGAGTCTTAAAATTACAGAAAGGAAAGAATTACATTAAAATGTTTAAAAAGAGGAGTATAAATATAGTATCTTTCTTCTTGTATGTTACTTAAATCATATTCAATAGTAGAAGCAAAAATTATGAAAACATCTGATATTTGTCATTGAATTATATTCAATGTATGCAGAAGAAATGCTTAATACAATTATGTTTTTTATATGGAGAAGGTAAAGTAATGTTTCTAAACTTTACTCAAAGTGAAAAAACGTTGATACAGGTAGACTGTGGCAAATTACATATGTACATTTTCATACGTACAGCAACTTGTCTTCTGGCTAATTTTATTTGTCGACTAGGCCATGCTACTGACATATTTGGTCAAACTCTTCTGGATAATACTGAAACGGTATGTTTTCAGATGAGGTTAACATTTAAATCAACAAACTTTGAGTGAAACAGATTTCCCTCCGTAATGTGAGTGGGCCTCATTCGGTAAGTTGAAGACCTTAAGAAAAAGACTGATATCCCCCAAAAAAGAGTGAATCCATCAAGAAGACTGTCTTCAGACTCCAGCTGAAGCACCAACTCTCTCTCTCTCTATATATATATATGTATAAATTTTATACATATATTCATACACATATATATGTATGAATTTAAAAAAAAACTTATTGGATGGGCTGAAGAGCAGAATAGAGAGGAGAGAGGAAAGAATCAGTGAACCAGACCATAGAACAATATAAATTAGCCAGTCTGAACACCAGAGAGAAAATAAAATGAAAAAAATAAATGAGCAAGGCTTCAGGAACCTGGGGGATTACAACAAAAGATAGATACCACAGCACATACACACTGAAAATAAAAGAACTGATTATATAAACAATAATTAAAAATGAAAAAGTGACATATTAATGTCAGAATAAAGTAAATTCAAAACAAAGAATATCCCTATAGAAAAAAAGAGAGATTATGTAACAGTAAAAAAAATAGAAATATATTATTAAAAATGTGTGCATACATACAAGCACACAACAGAGCCTCAAAATACACTAAACAAAAACTAAGGGTTGAAAGGACAAATAGACAAATAGACAAATCCACCAACCTGTTTAAGGACTTCAACATCTCATCTCTCTCTCCTCTCTCTCTTTCTATATATATATATATATATATATATACATACACACACACACATATACATATATATCAATTTCTCAATGTATGTATCAAATATATATATCAATTTTTCTATCTATATATAAATATAGATATATATAAATAGAGAGAGAGAGGAGAGAGAGACTGCTAGAGACAAAGATTTATGTTATGAAATTATGTTAAAGAATTGGCTCACCTGATTGTGAGACCAGCAGGTCCAAAACTATGTATAAATATATAGATATAGATATCTATATATAAATATATAGATAGCTAGAGAGAGAGAGAGGAGAGAGACTGCTAGAGACTAAGATTTATGTTATGAAATTATATTAAAGAATTGGCTCACCTGATTGTGGAGACTGGCAGGTCCAAAACTTGCAGGGTAGTCTAGAAGCAGTCTAGAGACCCAGGAAAGAGTTAATGTTTCAGCTGGAGTGTAAAGGCAGTCAGCTCCACCAATTCCCTATTTTTATGGGAGGGGCAGTCTTTTTCTTATGGCCTTCAACAAAATGAATGAGGCCCACTCACATGATGGGGGAAACTGTTTCACTCAAAGTTTGTTGATTTAAACATTAACCTCATCGAAAAACATACCTTTTCAGTATTATCCAGAAGACTTTGACCAAATATCTCAGTAATGTGGCCTAGCCATGTTGACAAATATTAATAAAATTAGGCAGAATGTTAGGTATTGGTACATTGCTGTAGGTATTAAAATGTACATATGTAATTTATCATAGTCTACTGGTATCTACATTTTACCACTTTTAGTGAAATTTAGAAGTATTAGCTTACCTTCTCCTTATAAAAAGTCTACTTATGTTAAGTATTTCTTCTATAGTACCATTTCATGTGGTTTTATAATTTTTGCTTCTACCATTTTTATACACACACAGACACACACACACACACACACACACACGCTGTTTCTCTGAAGAACCCTGACTCCTACAATTAGTAAGAAAACTATATAAAGAATCAAAACATTACAAATGCAAATGCAATTATAACAAATATCCATGCAACCCACAGGTAGGTAAGTAGGTAGAGAGACAAAAAATAAAAAAAGGAAATAAATAAAAAGTAAATGCTAATAAAACTGATTTAGCTTTAACATACAATACCTATCATATGGCAGAAATTGATAGAATGAATAAAAGAAACTGAAACACATTCAAGTGTCCCTACAGAAAGCTCACTTTAGATACAACAGCACATATACACTGAAAATAAAAGAATTGATTGTACAAACAATAATTAAAAATGAAAAAGTGACATATTAATGTCAGAATAAAGTAAACTCAAAACAAAGAATATCTCTACAGAAAAAAGATCATATGACAGTAAAAGGAAAAATAGAAATAAATTATTAAAAATGTGTGCATACACACACACACACAACAAAGCCTCAAAATACACTAAACAAAAACTAAGTGTTGAAAGGACAAATAGACAAATAGACAAATCCACCAACATGTTTAAGGACTTCACCGTCTAATTCTCAACAATTAAAGATACTAAACAAAAATTAGCAGGAATATGGAAGAACTAAACAACAGAATCAAGCAATAGGATGATACATCTTTTTTTTTTCAGTGACACTGGAATGTTCAGCAAGATGAATCAAATCCTGGATTATAAAACAACCCCCAACAAGTTTAAAATAATTGAAATCATGCAGCATATTTTCTCTGATCATAAAGCGATCTGCTAGAAATCAATAACAGAAAGACAAATGAAAAATCTCCAAACATTTGGAAATTAAATTACAGACTTCTAAATATATCATTGATAAAAGACAAATTCTCAGAAACAATAAATAGAAAATACATAGAGTTAAATGAAAATGAAAATACAAAAGATCAAAATATGCAGAATGCACCCAAAGCTGTGTTGAAAGGAGAATAACAGCACTAAATGCTGCCACTATGAAAGAGGCAAAGTTTCCAAATCACTAATCTAAGTTCTCACCTCAAGAAACTAGAAAAAGAACAAAATAAAACCAAAGGAGACAGAAGAAAGGAAATAACAGAAATTAATGACATTGAAAACAGAAAGACAATGGAGAAAATAAATGAATAAAACGCTAATGCTTAAAAAATCAAAAAAATTGATAAACCTATTGCAATATAAGGAAAAAATAGAAGACAAGAATAAACATGATCAAGAATATAATATTGGATATTTCTGCAATCATTTAAAGGATAATAGAAAAATATGAATAATTTTATGCTCATAAGTTTGACAACTTAAAAGAAACGTATCAATTTCTCAAAACCCATAAACTACCAAAACTCAACTGAGATGGAATAGACAACCTGAACCATCTTGTAATCATTAAAGAAAATGAACATGGACATATAATTTTTAAACCGCAGGAAAAGAAATCTTCAAGTCCAGAATAATTTACTGCAGAATTCAAACAGTAAATAATAATTAATAAAAAGTTTACACAATATCTTTAAGAAAATAGAAGAGTGAATATTTCCCAACTCATTTTATGAGGATTATATTACCTTGATTCAAAACCAGACAGACAGTCCAAATAAGCAAAACTATGGGCAAATATAGCTCATGAATGTAGACACAAAAGTCCTTAATACAGTATCAGTAAATAAATTCCAGCAATGTAGTTTTAAGAGTATACATCATGACCACATGGAATTTACTACAGATAAATTCTTCAACATTAACAAACATTAGCAATGTGATTTACCCTATCAACAAGCTAAAGCAATTTGATTTTTAAATAAAATTATTAAGCAAAAGTACTTGAAAAATTTAACACTCAAGTATGGTAAAATCTCAAGTTAGGAATGGAGGAAAACTACTTCAGTTCATGAGGAATATTGGCCTGTAATTTATTTTTTCTTTCAGTGTCCTTGTCTGGCTTTGATAGCAAGGTGATAAGGATCTCATTAATTTGAAAATTGTCCTTCTTCAATTATTTTAGTAGAGTTTGAACAGGATTGGCACTAATTCTTCCTTAAACGTTTGGTAGTATTCACTAGCGAAGCCAGTAATTCCCGAACTTTATTTACTTTGTTGAGAAGTGTTTGTTTAGTGATTCAGTGTCCTTACTCTTTATTGCTCTGTTCAAATTTTCTGTTTCTTCATAATTCAGTCTTGGTAGGTTGTATGCATCCAGAAATATATCCATTTTTCTAGGTTATACATACAATTAATTGGTGTAAAATAGTTTATAGCTGTCTCATATGATTTATATTTCAGGTATCAGTTGTAAGGCCTCCTCTTTCTTTTCTGATTTAATGTAGTAATTCTCTTTTTTTCTTAATCCAGCTAAAAGTTTGTTGATTTTGTTTATCCATTAAAAATAATCTCAGTTTATTTCATCTTTTAAATTTTTCTAGTCTCTGTTTTGCTTATTGCTGCTCTGATACTTCATATATTCTCCCTACTGCTAACTTGGAGCTTAATTTGCTTTTATTTTTCTAGTTTCTTGAGAAGTACTGTTAGGTTATTTACTTGATGTATTTCTTCTTTTTTTGATGCAGGAATTTATTGCTATAACCTCCTCTCTTAGAACTGCTCTTGCTGCATCGTATACATTTTGGCGTGTTGTGTGCCTCTTTTCATTTGTCTCAAGATATATTTTTTAAACTTACTTTTTAATTTCTTCCGGAATCATTGGCTGGTCAAGAGTATGTTGTTTAATTTTCATGTGTTTCTGAATTTTCCAAAATTCCTTTTGTTATTGATCTCTAGTTTCATATAAGAGTAGTCAGAAAAGACATTTTATATTATTTCAATCATAAATTTGTTAAGTTTTGTTTTGTTGCCTAAAATATGCTATATACTAGAGAATTTTGTTTTTGTTTTTTTGCACTGGAGAAAAATGAGTATTCTCTTTTGCTGTTGAATGAAATGTTCTTATATGTCTGTTAAGTCCATTTGATCTAAAGTGTAGTTTAAATCTAGTGTTTCCTTATTGATTTTCTGACTAGATGATATATTGATTATCGAAAGTAGAATATTGAAGTTCTGTACTATTGTATTACAGTCTTTCTCTTCAGACCAATTAATATTTGCTTAACATATTTAGGTGCTCTGATGTATATAGTACATGTGTACTTATAATTGTTATATCATCTTGATGAAGTTATTCCTTTACCAATATATAATAATATTTTTTGTCTCTTTTTATAGGTTTGAATTAAAGTCTATTTTATCTGATGTAAGTATAGCTACTCCTGCTGTCTTTTGGTTTTCATTTACATAGAATATCTTTATTTACATCTTCTCCTTCAATCTATATATATCAGTAAACAGGACCCAAATATATGTTGCCTATAACACACTTATTTCAATCTGTTATATTTGGGTCCTGGGTCCTGTTTTTTTTCTTTTTAAATGTATTCAACCACTCTATGTCTTTTAATTGGATAATTTAGTACATTTATATTCAAGGTAATTATTGATAGATAAGTACTTACAATTGCCATTTTGTTCATTTTCTGATAATTTTGCTGATCCTTTGTTCCTTTCTTCCACTCCTGCTGTCTTTCTTTGTGGTTTGATGATTTTCTGTAGTTGTATGCTTTGACTCCTTCCTCTTTATATATTTTTTTAGATCTCCTATACATTTTTGCTTTCTGCTTACCTTAAAGTCTACATAAAACTTATTATAGTTATGACAGGATATTTAAGCTGATAAATTCAATCACATACAAAACTATACTGTTACTACTTTTACCTGCGTTTTATCTTTTTGATGTCACAATTAACATTATTTTGTATTGTGTATCCCTTAAAAATTATTGTAGATACACTTATATTAATAGTGTTGTTCTCGAACCTTTCTATTAGAGATATGTTATTTACATGACACTCAAAGTTTTACCGTATTCTGCACTTGATAATATACTTACTTTTACCAGTGATTATTATATTATTGTGAATTTTTTTATTACTAATGAGATTCCTTTTGTTTCAGCTTGAAGAACTTTCTTCAATATTTCTGGTAAGATAGGTCTAGTGATATGAACTCCCTGAGCTTTCATTTGTTTGTGAAAGTCTTTATCAATTTTTCATTCCTTAAGGACATCTTTCTTTTCTCAGTGAACTATTACTGGTTAGCAATTTTTTTTCTTCTTGCTCTTGGAGTATATCAACTCAGTCTCTCCTGGCCTGCAAAGTCTCTGCTAAGAAATCAGCTGCCAGCCTTACGTGTGATCACTTGTATGTGAGAATTTTTTTCTCTTGCTGCTTTCATGAGTCTCTCCTTGTCTTTCAATTTTGACAATTTGATTATAATATTTCTTGGCATAGTTCACTTTGGATTGCATTTCACTGGAGTTCTTAGAGCCTCCTGTACCAGGATACTTATATCTTTCCTCAGATTTGGCATGTTTATTTAAATAATCTTGTGTCCCTTTCTTTTTCTTTTCTCCTTCTTAGACTCCTATAATGAGAAAGTTGGCTGTCTAGATGCTGTCATACAATACATGTATGCTCTTTTTATTCTGTTTATTCTTTTTTCTCTATTGATAGCATGTCTTTTTGTTTTCAGATTTTATCTACTTGATAAGTTTTCATGTTGTTGTTCTCTATTGCATTTTTTATTTCATTCATTGTGTTCTTCAGCTCCAGATTTCTTTGTTTTTTTAACATAATTTCAACTTCTCTATTAAAAAGGCTGTTTTGTTTCACTTATTGCTTTTCTGATTTTGTTAAATGGTATCATTCTGTTTTCTTGAAGTTCACTGAGCTTTCTTAAAATGATTATTTTAAATTCTTTGCCAGACAATTTGTAGATCTCCATTTTCGATGGGTCAATTACTGGCAAATTATTGTACTCCTTTGGTAATGATATGTTTCCTTAGTTTTTCATATGCCTTGTTGCCTTGTGTTTATGTTTGTTAATTTATTGAAGCAATTACTTTTCTAGACTTTACAGACTCTTTTCAGTTGGGAAAGACCTTCCCTTATAGGTGGGTGCAAAGACACAAGCTGAGAAGGTTATGATTGTTCTGGCTCCCGTAAGGACACTGCAGCATAGTCTCAGTACAGCCCTGTCAGGTAAATTCAATGTTGGCAAATATTTCAGGGAGCCCCAACAGGCAACTCTGTGGATATCCTCATTGGTGGTGAAGGATGTTGGAATTTTCAATGGCAAAGGATGGTGAAAGATGTTGAAATTTTCAATGGCAAAGGCTTCTGGGGTCCCGCTGATCTATTTTTCTTCCAACAGGAAAGTCATGGCCAAAGGAATCCCTCTTGGCACTGGTTCTGGCTTGAGAGCATGCTTGCACAGAGTCTAATGCACAACACCTGTGGAGTGGCCATGGCTCTGAGTTCTGAAGGATAGGCATGCATGGAAGGATCATGATTTGGGGGTCCAGGGCGGTAGTGGCACCAGTGCCTGGAGTGCTGGCACCCCAACTGCTGCATTGGTGTGTGCAGGGTGCAGACTAGCCCATAGGAGCAGTGTCTCCAAGTCTGATGTGTGAGCATATGCAGTGTAGCCACAGAGCTGGGGTCTGAAACACTGGCAAGCACAGAGCAACTGCAGAGCTGAGACCTGGAGTGTGGACACAGGTGGAGCAGCTGCAGCTCTGGAGTCAACGGTGTGCATTTAGGTTGGGAGGGGTGGCTCTGGCTTTGAATTAGCACAAGATTGGCTGCTTCTTGAGAAGGGGGACAGTGGACATAGACACATCTCCCTCCTCAAAGGATCCATGTCTGGGATGGCTGTTGGTTACCGAGTGGCAAAAAAAAATTGCTGTTGTCCTTTACAGAGCAGGCCCCTGGAGACCACAGTGGCACTCCCCACGTGGCTGATAATGATATTCCCGCTTTCTTTGTTCCTGGACATCTCCAAATGTTTCAGGTATGCTGCTCTGCTCAGTGATCTTTTCTGTGTGTCTTTTCTTTTTCTTTTCCTCTCCCACATATTGCTGAAGGTTTTTAATTGGGCCAAGGAGGCAGCAGAGCCAATGGTGCTTGCAGTGGCTGTGGCAGATAAGAATGTTATTTGTAGTCTTTGGCATGTGCCTACAGGTAAATCATGGCATACATCCTCAGGTTTTTGAAGCAAAACTCTGCTATTCTCTACAGATAAGTACCCTCATTTTAAGAACAACTTTTGGCCTGCTACTGTGCCTTAATAGAGGCTAAACTGTCAACCATGCCCCACCAAGGTACCATGTGGCCTGAGCTGCCCATCATAAACTATGTGTTATATGGCCCACCAAGCCTTAAGTTGGGCATGTACAGCAACACCAACACTTCACTATCAAATGGAAGTGGTATATATAACACAGGGCCCAAAGAGACCCGGAAAGCACAAGTTACTTGAAGAATTGACCTAAATGTCTATTGTTCTCACCTCCTCTAAACTATCTTCTCTCTCCCAGCCTGTATCTATGGCCTCATAGGGAGTTCCCTAAGATAAACAGAGAGTGAAAGAGAATACTCAGGCCTAGTTTACAGATGGTTCTGCATGATATGCAGACTCCACCAGAAAGGGGACAGCTGCAACACTATTCCCCCTTTTGAGGACATCCCTGAAGGACAGTGATGAAGGGAAATCCTCTAAGTAGGCAGACCTTTGAGCAGTGCTCCTGGTCGTTAACTTTGCTTGGAAAAAGAAATGGTCAGATGTGCAATTATATGCCAAGTTTTGGGCTGTGGTCAATGGTTTAGCTGGATAATTAGGAACGTGAAAGAACTATGATTGGAAAATTGGTAACAAGGAGATTTTGGGAAGAGTTACGTGGATAGACCTCTTTGAATGGACGAAAAACATTAAGATTTTTGTGTTCCATGTGAATGTTCACCAAAGGATGGTCAAGTGGGTAGGATGGCCTGTTTTCTAGATCCTAGTTATTCTCTTTTTTCAGCCATCCCTGTCATTGCATAATGAGCTCACAAAAAAAGTAGCTATGATGTCAGGGATGGAGGTTATGCATAGGCTCAGCAACATGAAGTTTTATTAACCAATGCCAACATGTCTATGGCAACTGCTGAGTGCCCAATCTGCTACCAGCAGAAACCAACCCTGAATCCCAGATGTGACACCATTCTCCTGAATGATTCACCAGCTTCCTGTTGACAGCTTCCATCACTGCACTGGACCACTTCCATCATGAAAGAGGAAGCACTTTGCTCTCAATGGAATAGACACTCTGGATACAGATTTGTCCTCCCTATAGGTAATGCTTCTGCCAAAACTACCATCCATAGATTTGCAGAATGTCTTATTCATGTTATTTCACACAGTGTTGCTTCTGATCAAGGAACTCACCTCACAGGAAAAGAAGTGTAACAATGGGCCCATGCTCATTGAATTCACTGGCTTACCATGTTCCCCACCTTCCTGAAGCAGCCCATTTGATAGAATATTAGAATGGGTTTTGGAGAACAATTTTCAGTGCCAGCTAGGAGAAAAATCTTAAAGGGCCAGGGAAATATTCTCCAGAAGGCTGTATATGTTCTAAATCAGCATTCAATATATGATACTGTTTCTCCCATAGCCAGATTTCATGGGTCTAAGAATCAAGGGGTGAAGTTTGGGGTGGTACCACTCACCACTATACCTATTGACCCACCAATAAAACTTTTGCTTCCTATTCCCATGACATTATATGCTCTGCTGGCCTAGAGATCTTAATTTTAGAAAGAGGAATGATTCCACCAGAAGACACAACAATAAGTCAGTGGAACTGAAAGTTAAGACTGCCCCCTGGCCAACCTGACAATTCTTCTGCTTCTCAGTCAACTGGATAAGAAGGGAGTTATGATGTTGACTTGGGTGATTGATCTAAACAACCAAGGGGAACTGAACTGCTACTCCACAATGGAGGTAAAGAAGAGCATGTCTGGAATACAGGAGATTCCTGGGGTATCTCTTAGTATTACCATGCCCTGTGATTAAGGTCAATGGGAAACTACAACAACCGTATGTAGGCAGAATTACTAATTGCCAAAAACCTTCAGTAATGAATGTTTGGGTCGCCCTAACATTTGAGTAACACTTTGTATTAGTCAGGGTTCTCTTGAGGGACAGAACTAATAGGAGATATATATATATATATATATATATATATATATATATATATGCATGGGAGTTTATAATTGACTCACAATCACAAGGTGAAGTCTCACAATAGGCTGTCTGCATGTTGAGAAGCAATGAAATCAGTAGTGGCTCAGTCTGAGTCCCCCAACCCTTAAAAGTAGAGAAGCTGACAGTGCAGACATCAGTCTATGACTGAAGGCCTGAGAGCCCCTAACAAACCACTGGTGTAAGTCCAAGAGTCCAAAAACTGAAGAACGTGGGGTCTAACGTTCAAGGGCAGGAAAATTCCAGCATAGGAAAAAGATGAAGGCCAGAAGATTCAGCAAGTCAGCTCTTTCCACCTGCTTCTGCCTCCTTTTTCTAGCCATGCTGGCAGGCAATTGGATGGTACCCACCCACTGGGTGGGTCTTTCTGACGGTGGATCTTCCTATCCCAGTCCACTGACTCAAATGTTAATCTCTTCAGGCAACACCCAGAAACACCCAGAAACAATACTTTACTTCCTTCAACCCAATCAAGTTGACACTTAATATTACCATCATGCACCTGTACCTGTAACATGAGATACAGAACTACAACAAACTGGGGTGTTTGCTAAAAGCAAAGGAAATACAAAATGGGTAGTGGAAGAACATAATTATAATACCAGCTACAACCATGTGACCAGTTACAGATGCAAGAACTATAATTGTCATCATGAGTATTTTCTTTTTATTTTGTTATGAATGTGTTTGTATGTTTTTCTAAACACACAAATACACACAAAATGTTTTTCCCTATCTGTGCTATTCTCTTTTCATGTGACATGAGATTTATTGCCTTTATAACATAGTACTGAATGTTGTTAATTTTATGCCATAGCATATAAGTTATTGGATATCAAGGAGAAGTACCTCAGTTCCTATTCTGGGGAAATGTTTAGTGTATGCTTAGTTGTATACAGGACAGTTGTATTACGACAGAATTATTACCTTGTTATTGCCTTTATTTGGATATTAAGGATGGTTTAAGGAGCTGCATATGAGTCTGGTTAATAAAAGTAGAATGTTGGTGATTAAATTTATGTGTCAACTTGACTGAACCACAGGGTGCCCACATATTTGGTAAAACATCATTCTGTCTTTAAGGATGTTTCTGAATAAGATTAAAATATGAATTGGTAAACTGAGTAAAGCAGATTACCCCCCTAATGTGGGTGGGCCACATACTGTCAGTTAAAGGCCTAAATAGAACAAAAAGTGGAAACTCCTGTTGCCTGACTACCATCATGCTGGGACATTGTTTTTTTTCTTGCTTTTAGACTCAAACTGAAACACTGGATTCAAACTGAAATATTGGTTCTTGCTATGTCTCAAGCCTAATGACTTTTCCATTGGAACTACATCATCAACTTTCCTGGTTCTCAGGACTTCATAATTCAGACTGGAACTATATACCATTGGATCTCCTGATTCTCTTGCTGTTGACTTTGCTGCCTACAGATACTAGAATTTGTCAGCCTCCGTAATCACATAAGCCCATTCTTATAAATAATAAGTACATAAATAGCATCTCCCATTGGTTGTTTTTATGGAGAACCTTGAATAACACATTCATTTTAACAGTCTCTGTCTTTTATTTTTGGTGTTTAAGATATTTATAATTAATGGGTTATTGTTATGTTTTGATTTATGTCCAAGATTTTTAATTGTTTTCTGCCTATTCTAATTTTTATTCTTCTGTTTCCTTTTTCTGACTTCTTTTGGACTATGTGAACCATTTTAACATTCTTTTTCAATTTATGTACATCATTTTAAACTATTTCTTTTTGTATAGCTTTTTTTAGTGATTGCTGTAAGTATTATGCATACGTAGCCATTTTGCATTCACTTAGATTCAATACTTTATCACTACACTTTGAATGTAGACATCTCACTGTCCTTCAAATAGTTTCATTT
This sequence comes from Pan troglodytes, assembly GCF_028858775.2. Taxonomy (NCBI): domain Eukaryota; kingdom Metazoa; phylum Chordata; class Mammalia; order Primates; family Hominidae; genus Pan; species Pan troglodytes. The sequence continues at coordinate 18,658,539 of NC_072410.2, read as the reverse complement.
GCCCTTCACTCTCTATGGTACAGTTTTCTTTCACATTATATCTACTACACTAAAATTTTCATCAAGAATCATTATTTTTTTCAATAATTAAACATTTTAAAGAGCTAAGAGAAAATTACCTTGGTATATTTACTTTTTAAATTTTTTCTTGTTCTTCCTTCATTTCTGATATACCAAATTTTCTTCTAGTATATTTTTTTCTTCTTGTTGAAGAACTTCATTTAGCAATTGTTTTAGAGCAGCTCTGATGTCAATAAACGCTTTCATCTCAGGATTTTCTTTCATCTCAGGATTTTCTTTCATCTGAGAACATCTTTATTTTACCTTCATTCTGAAGGATATTTTCACTAAATATAGAATTTTGGCTTGAGAGTGAGATTTTTTCAGCACTTGACAATTTCCATCGTTTCTGGTGCAAAATTCACTGTCATTTAATAGATAATGCAGTTTTCTCTGACTTCTTTCAAGTTTTCTTTATCTTTAAATTTCAGCAGTGATTGTGATGTACAGGTGTCTAGGCATGGGTTTCTTTGAGTCTGTCTATTTTGTGGGATTCCGAAATTCTTAAATTTGCAAGTTTATGTCCTTCACCAAATTTGGGCACTTTTAAGCCACTTCATTATTTGTCAGTATCACATGCTTCCTCTTCCCTGAAAACTCTAATGACACAAATGTTGGACCTTTCATTACTATTCCATAGACTACTGGGATCTGCTTAATTATTAATTTTTTTTTCTCAGTTGCTCAGATTGGATGATTTTCATGTAAACTGACTCATTACTCTGTAATTTTCATTGTGCTATTTCGGCCATCCGGTAAGTTTTTTTTTTAATTTTGCATTTAAAACATGTTTAACTTAAATGTTTAAAAAATTAAATTTATTTCTAACATTGCCTTTTTTATGTTTTCTATTTTAATGTTGAAGATTTCTATTTTTCCATTTGTTTCAAGAATTCTCAGACTTGATTGCTGTACCATTTTTACATTAGCTGTTTTAACATTTTGCCAAGTAATTTCAACATATCTAATTTCAGCATTGGCCCTTTCTCATGTGAATTGACATTTTCTTGGTTTTTATATGCCATGTAATATTGGATTATATCTGGACATCTTGGATATTATGTTACAAGATTCTGAGTCTTGTTTAAATCCTTTGGTGAATATTGACATTTCTGTTTTAGCAAGTAATCAACCTGGTAAAGTTCAGGCTTTACATTTTAACTCACCTTTTCTGGACTGTGGTCCCAATATTAGTTCAGTTTTCGAAGACTTGGCAGTGTTATATAAATCTGTCCATGTGCTTGCCACCCAGTGGCCATTCTGGGACCTGGGTGGTGGCGTAGTGTTAGTTCTCCAAGTCTTTGTTGTACTGGTTAGGATTCGATCCATGTATATACAATTCAGAGATGAGTTTGGGAAAGCAACTCCATCAAGTTGTTTCTGCACTCCTGGAGTCATTCTTGAGCTGTAACATATTCATATGTGTAATACTAGCACATGAAGGTCAAAGGGGGCAAAAGGTCCTATGGTAGGATCTACCACAGTTCTAACACAGTTGTTTCATATATTTTGTCTCTGTTTTTATCTGTATTCAATAGGTGAGACAGGGTGGAGTGTGCTTACTAAATCTTACTCATAAAATAAATCTTCCAACTAATGTATTTCTAATCTCAGACAGTATTTTTTATCTTTAAAAGTTTGATATCAATCTTTTAAAAATTCTCTCATTTCCCTACTTAAGATGTGCAATTTCTGCTCTAAATTATTGAACCTAATAATAGTTATAGTAACTTTTAATCTACTTTTCTACTAATTATGTCATCTGTATTATTGCTAGGTCTATTTCTATTTCTATTTCTATGGATTTTTTAACTTGTCATTTCAGTCATAACCCTTTCAATTCTTTGCATCTTGGTAATTTTATATCAGATGCTCAACATTGGGAAAATTACCTTGTTGGATGCTAGAAATTTTAGTATACCTGTAGCAGTGCTTGATCTTTGTCCTGGGTTGCAGTAAATTATTTAATTATACTTTGATATCTTGAGGTTTGCTTTAAGGCTTTGATTGGCAGATATAGAGAAACCTTTCATTTATGGCTAACTATGCCCCACTATTGAGGCAGTGTCCTTCTAAGTACTCTAACCAAGACTCCTTGAATTATGAAATTTTCTGTTCTTATGAATGGTGTTACAAACATTCCCAGCCACCTAAGCTCTGTGGTCATTTCCTCTGTTTCTTTGAGGTGGTACTTCCCCAATCCTCAGATAATTTCCTCACATGCATGTGTTATCTAGTAATCAGCTGAAAACTTGGCAGAGACTTTCTGAATATTTCTGTAGCACTCTTGTATTCTTTCTTTCTCTCTCTGTGTCTTCTTCTTTCTATCATCTTCTCTCTCTCTCCTTCTCTCTCTCTCTCCACACTCTCTCACCCTACCCTTGAAAGCTCTTTCCTTTATAACAAGGTGTCCTGTGAACTCTAGCTGTCTTAGCCTTCCTGTACTCCACTCTCTGTCTCATCAATTCCGATAGTCTACCAGGCTCTGATGAGGTACTCTTTCTCTGTACTGCATCCTGGAAAAAAGTTTTCCAGACAGTAGGCAGAAATTACATCAATCACAGAGCTCAGCTCACCTCATCTCCGTCACTTCTCTCAGGAACTACCATCCTGTGTTGCCTGATATCTGATTTCTGAAAAGTATTGTTATATATATTTAGTCCTGCTTTTCAGTTGGTTCAAGGGACAGCTAAATCTCCGTTACTCCATCTTGGTTGAAAGCAGAAGCCCCAAATAATGGACTTTTAAAGAATAAAATACCCTATTTTTTATAGATTTTAAGTTTTTTTGTTATATGTATCTATTTACTGAATTTAACCTGTAATCTAAACATATAATTGTCTCTTACCAAAAAATATTTAATCTTAATTATCTCCCAGCTAGTTTAACAATAAGGTCTCATTTTCATTTTGCCGTCTGATTTTCTTGACCAAGGCAAGAATCTGAACAACATTTCCAGTGGTTTCCAATCAAATAAAATGTTTCATGTTTAAAAACAACCACAGCTATATATGCAGTAATTATCATGATGATAATAATAATAATAGTTACTTAAGTAATTATTTTTTGCTAATTTTGGATCAGATCCTGAGTTGGATGCTTTAAGCGTGTTTAGCTTATGGAATGTGCATAGCAAACCAACATTTCTGTTAATGACCTAACTTTACGTATCAAGGACCTGAGTCTCTCATAGATCAAATACCATTTTAAAGTCATGCAGCTGACAATGCCACTGCCCAGACAGGCACCCAGGTCTAATTGTACCTAGAGCTCATCCTTCTGTTTAACTTTCTCTTGTTAACTGATTGGTGGAGACAGTAGAGATGTATCAACTTTCGACTCCTAAACACTTTTATTACTATCAAATTTATAGTATTAAAATTGGCATTGTAACCAAAAAATAATTCAAAGGACCGATGCTGTGATCCAATGAGGCAGCTCCTCATTTGCGTGAGAATGCATCACATCCCTATATCTGATACAGCACATCTCATGTAGCATCATCATTATTTGTTTACTTTGCATCCTGCCCAGAAAGCTGTGAGCTGCTTGTGGGCAATGGCTATATTTTATTCTTATCTGTATTCCAAGTGTCTCTCAGGCTAATACCTGGCTCTAAAAAAATGTTCAATAAATGCTTATTAAATGAATGAATGTTTCCAATCTACTGAGCTAAAACTCATTTATATTTCATTGCCTACAAAAATAGAGAAATAAAAGAAAATTTATTTTCTTTATAGGAAATTAGTATGTAAAATTATATTATAAGGAACATAAATTTTATGTTTCAAACACACCCAAACTCAGATCCTTGTACTCCTCTACCCCGACATAACTACATTCCCAACACCTCCACACCCACACTGTATAGTTGCAAAGATTGGCTAGCAGAGATTTTTAACTGGGCACCCATTAAATCTTCACACTTAGTGAGCAAATTTCAAAAGGACTATGTATTTCCTGGAATTGTTTATAAAATGTTATATATGTGTGCATTTTTATTGGTGGAAGATGAATAGTTTTAAAAATATTTTCAAAGGGATATGTGGTTCCAAAGTACTAAAGATTCAATTAGTTATCTCTTAAGCTATCTCTTTCTCTCTTTGCACTAACAATAGGAAAAAATGAAAGATACGAGTGAAGCATGGAAGGAAGGAAGCAAGTAACAAAGAAAGAGAGAAAGGAAAGAAGGAAAAAGTTTGGAGAGATGTAACAGCAAACTACAGCATTTTCTCCGTTTCTCAGAGTCTCTTCCTTCATGAGCCCACTCCTACCGCAACCATTCCACCAAAATAGCTCTGCCGAAGGTCCTTGCCAAAATAAATCTGCCAAAGGTAACCTCTGTTCCCAAGTGCAAAGGATTTGTTCCAACCCCTAAATTATTGGATGTTCTGGTATATTTAATATTGTCTCTTTGCAACTCACACTCCAAGCTTCTTTCCACCGCTTTCTCCTCCTTTCTTCAGTCTGGTGTTTTGTAGAATTTGGCCTTCAACCCTCTTCTTATAATATATTCACTGTAGCTGAACTCATCAAGGGCCACAGTTTTGACCATCATTTCTTATGTTAGGAAATTATTCATCTGGCTCTCTAGACACACCTTGCCTATTCAGAGTTATACAGACAGATGCCAGTTGGACATTGTCCTGTGGATATTCCAGAGGTTCTTCATCAAATCCCTTGCCTTATAGCATACTTAGGCACATTCTTTCAGGGTTCCTTTTTTGACACATATTGAGCCCCTATGCTCCCACCATACCAAACTGATTTATTTTTTTCCTCACAAACATTGTGTTTCTTTCACTTCAGTGACTGAGTCCTGTATGTTTTCATGAAGCTTCTTGGAGATGGCATTCTCTTGGAAGCCTTTCTCTTGCTTCTAGGGAACTCTGTTTAACTCTATCTTAGCACTCATCACAGAGGATTGTTTGCTAGTTTCCTGAATACTAGGCTTTTAGAAACCAGGTGGCAAGGACTCTGTCTCTCACCTCTGTACCAACCATGCAGCAGCATCAGTCAAAGGCTGGTCATACTAAGCAGTTCCCCAGCAAAGGTTTGTTGGATGGTGGGAGGACAAGTCACTAGGGCAGAATGAAATAGCAAGAGGACACCAGCAGGGGAGGGCTGCTCTGTCTTACTTAACATTCTCACCTTTCATCTGTTCAAACATCTTTGAGTATTTGCCTCATTTCCCTCATTCAATCAACAATACCATAATTTCATTTGAAGATGGCATGTATTTACACATAAAATAACTTTTAGAAATATGAATGGCTATTAAAATGAAAACACCACTTATGTAGAAAACAGACTTAGTCAACTTTATGTCCGTGTTACATTGATCCAAATCACATTTTGAAAGAACTTTATTTCTCTAGGTATTAACTTCTTAAATTTACTAAAGCATGGACTTCTCTATGACAAAAAGTAAATTATAATGAAATTTGATATTAACATATTGAGATATACTCTGAAAATCCTTTATGGGCTCCTTGAAACATTTATTAAATTCAATGAAAATGAATGGACATAAAACTGAATGGACTTGTGCCTGTTCTTTTATAGCTCTTTAACCTGGTAGACCCACCTCTGATTATGAAACCACTGTGACATAAAAATGTGCAGTTGAATTTCCCAAAGGGTTCTGCCCAGCCTCTGTTACATACTACTTTTTAATTTTCTAAATAAACTTTAGTTCTTATACATACTTCTACCACCACCCCTGATATTTAGAGGAGTCGATGTATTAAAAAATAATAATTCCAGTGGTGGTTCTTGGCCATTTCTCAGGCTGCCAATGAATGTGTTCTTGTGAATAGTGGTAGTGTTAGCAGTAAAAAATAAATAATTTAAAAATAGAGTAAAGCCAGAGCAAAATTATCTTTAACAAATTTGTGGTATAAAAAAGAAAAGATTGCACTAAGTATAAAATTTGACTAAGTCGTTCTTGAAAAAAAATTTTAATTTTAATTTATTTTAACAAACAAAATGAACTACTGATCCTCAATCACATAATTTGAGGTTTTTTCAGGGGTTGGGGGAGCACTGTTCTCTGGGGCAGATTTCTCTCCCTTGGGATTAGAACAGCATACAAGATACAGTCATTTTTGAATAGGAAGCTTCACCCAATGCCTTCACTGGTGCTCTATCTTTATCAGCGCATACACAATATTCTGTCAGGTTTGCCCTCCTAAAACCACATATCTTTATTCAGATATTCTTTTGTTGCCCAAAAAATGTAGCATAAAGTCAAACAGATTTATGAAGTCATTATGTAATTATTATTTTTTGACCCGTAAGAAGAGTAGAAAAGCACAAAGGCAAAGAACAATAAATGTTTAATGCCTTACTTCCTATCTCTTCTCTTGAAGAGAAATAGGGTACTTTACCGTTGCCCGGTTTTATTTATTATATACCACATAATTGCAGAAAACCCTGGCTCATGTTTGTCAATAATAACTGCTATTAAACTTTGAATGCAAGTGAATTTTCCTGTTAGGAGAAAAACTAGAAGTATTTAGCCATCATTAAAAAAAAGGACTGTAACAATTTTTAACAAGTTGACATCTTTTTTTGTTACATGAAGAAGATGTGAGATAGTCTTACATATTAATAGTTAATAATAAAATGTAGTGCCTGTATGTTTAGGAATACTCCCATTATCACATATATCCCATAACTTAAAAACATCAAGTGTTAACTAAATCAAAGTAACTAACAATGGAGGATTCATATTATAAATTTAAAATTTCAAAACAAACATAGCCATATAGAAATCAAATAGTAAAACCTGTAAAGTAGAGGGGTATGCCTTTCCAGATTCATTATACCTTTGTTACTATAGTTTATCTGATTTGCACTTTAAAAAACTGAGGACTGTATTAGTACCTTCCTCATCTGTATGTCAGCACATCACATACATGCATTTAAAACAAATGGAGGCGGGACTTCCAGATTCACAGAATGAGGACCTATGTAAATCAATCTATCCATAAAAGTAACAAAAATACTAGCAAAAATTGTAAAGGTCAACTTTTTTTATAGCAGTCAAAATTGACCAAAGTCTTGTAACATTCGGATTAAGTATTTATTTAAAAAAATTAGAACTGCTGAATCTTTATGAGAACAACACAGTCTTCAGTATTGTAACTTGACCTACTCCCATTCCCTTCTCTTCAGTTTTACAGTAGTCTGAGAACCAGCAGCCTCAAAACAATGATAGTTGTGAAAACTACCAGCCTTGTTGTTGTGGACAGGGAAGATTGGGTTTACAGTTCCACAAACAGTGCTAGTCTCAAAGCATCATCACTATTGACCTATCTCCCAGCTCTATCAGAAGCCCTATTTGCAGAGTATGTCATTATTTAACAAATCTCCATGCTTACTCCATGGGAAAAGCCCTGTTTCCCAGGTGTTCATCATAAACAATCAGCAACAATTGTTTAATATCACAACTTCATGAGGCTGCAATATCAGTGAGGAAAACAAGAACCTGGACAAAATCTTTAAAAAAAAACACATAAGAATTTAGAGACTATGATATGGGGCATGGGATGTCAATGGGACTTTTGAAAGTGTTGATATGGATTTAGAAAACCCTACACATCTGCAGAACCATTTGTATGCATGCCCAGGAGAGACCTGAGAGAGCTACAGTTTCTCATTTTGTTCATGTTGAGGCCCTGAACATGCAGGAAGTGAGTGGTAAGGCACAGTTGTAAACTGCCTACATGGTAAACACTTTCCCAGCACACACTTATTGGAAAAAGGGGGAAGATAATTCACTGAAAAATAGCAAAAAAAATACAGCAACAGTAATAAATGCCAGAGAAGGGAGTAGGTAGGCAGGAATCTCTTTTATAAAATTTGTACATGATTTTTTTTAAATGTCCAATTTTCAACCAAAATGTATATGATACACAAACTAACAGGAAAGTGAAGCCCCTATATAGGGGAAAACATAAATCTGCTACATAAGCAGTTGATGTAACAATTCTTAAAAGAGACAAATGTTGGGACTACTGAAAAAAGAGCTTAAATCAACTGTTATCAACATATTGGAAGAACTAAAGAAAAACATGTGTAGATAATGAATGGACAGTATGATAATGAAGTCTTACCATATTAGAAAATATCAATAAAGAGATGGAAATTATACTAATGGACTAAATATAAATCCTGGGGTTAAAAAGTGTAATAAATGAAAATTCACTAGTGAGGTATAGTAGCAGAGTAGAGTAGCAGAAGAAAAAAATCAGTGAACTCAAAAATAAATAATAGAGAATATTCTGTCTGAGGAACAGAAAGAAAAAAAAGAGGAAATAATTGTGGAAAACTTCCCAAATTTGATGAAAAACATTAATCTAAAAATCTAAAAACCTCTACAGACTTCAAGTAGGATAAACTCAAGGAAGTACACACCTAATCACTTTGTAGTCAAAGGTAAAGAGAGAAACTGGTAAGAGAAAAAAAAAAAATGACTTATCACATAAAAAGGCTCCTCAATGTGAGTCATGGCTGAGTTCTCATCAGAAATCATGCAGTCCGGAAGGTAATAAAATGAGACATTCAGGGTGTTAAAAGAGAAAAATGTTAATCATGAATCTTATATTCCACCAAATTAACTTTCCAAATTAAAAACAGAATTCCTTGCTAGCAAACCACTCCAAAAGAAACACTAAGGACATTGTTCAGGCTCAAATAAGAGGAAATTAGATAATAGATTCAACCACAGGAAGAAATAAAAAGCACCAGTAAGGTAACTAATTTGGTAAATATAAGAAATAGTGTAAATGTATTTTGGTAATATTTTCTCCTCTTATATAATTTGAAAGACAACTACATAGCAATTATTTTAAAAATGTGTTGATGGGCATATAATGTCTAAAGCTCTCATTAGCATAACAATAATAGCGCAAAGAAAGGGTAAATCCAGCAATGTTAGAACAAATCTTCTGTATATTATCTAAATTACATTAGTATTAATCTAAGCCAGATTATTTTCAATTAGAATGCTAAATGTAACCTGAAGGCAACCATCAATGCAAAAAAATATATATACACAAATACAAAATAAACAATGGGGAAATTTAAATGGTACACTAGCCAGGTGCAGTGGCATGTGCATGTGGTCCCAGCTATTCAAGAAGCTGAGTCAGGAGTACCGCTTGAATCCAGCCTAGGCAACATAGCAAGACCCACTATCAAAATAAATGAATTTATATATATATACAAAGTTATATATATATATAACTTACATATAATTAAAATAATATACTAGAATATATGTATTTAGCATAAAAGAGCAGTGACAGAGAAAGTAACAAAGGTGAGACATGTAGAAATAGTACCAAAATGACAGAGATAAATCCTACTTTATCACTAATTACATTAAATATAAATGGATAGAACCCTACAGTCAAAGATAAAAATTGGAAGAATGGATAAATGTATGACATGGCTATGTGCTGTCTACAAGTAAGACACTTTGGATCCAAAGATACAAGTAGATTGAAAGTAAAAAGATGGCAAGAGATACATCATGCATACAGAAACTTAAAGGGAGCTGGGGTCTATAATATTAGACAAAAAGATTTCAAAACAAGTATAATAAATATTAGATTAGAAATAAATACAGGACAGAGAAACAATAGACTTTATCTTAAAGTCTATCAGGAATTATAATATATACTTCTTCGATGAAAGGAATAAATTCCTATAAACATAAAAACAACTGAAAATTATTCAAAAAATAGAAAATCTGAACATACATACAATAAGTAAAGATACTAAATTAGGACTCTTAAAATTTCCCACAAAGAAAACCCAAGGGCAAGATGCCTTCACTGATAAAATCTACCAAACATTTAAGAATAGTTAATATCAATCATTTGAAAACTTTTCCAAAAAAGTAGAATGCAAAATCTTGCAGGATTCAATAACAATGTACAAAAATCAGTTGTACTTATCGACATTCATTATAAACAATCTGAATCTAAAAGAAGACAATTTGATTTACAGTGCAATCCAAAATAGTAAAATACATACGGAATCTAACAATAAAGGACAGTATGACTTGAACACTGAAAACTAAAATACATTATTGAAAGCAATGAAATGAATACAAGATTTCTTCTTAGAGTAATAAATATGTTCTAAAATTGGAATGTGGTTGATGGGTGCACAACTGTGAATACACTCAAAAACATTAGATTGCATATTTCAAGTGGGTAAATTTTATGGTATGTAAATTAGATCTCCATAAAGCTGTTAAAAATTTTAAAAAGCTGCTAAGCTTGTATTATATTTGTGTTTTTAAATTTGCATCTTATCCATAACACTGTATATTGCCCAGTGATGTGAATTCCGTCCCACGGTTAATTGAATCCCCAGTTAATACCCAGTTTTTGGTTTATTGATACAGACAACTAAACATTTACTCAATACATAAACAAAAATGTCATGTTTTCAAATTATAAATCTGAATTAGGGCAAAAGATTGTCTTTTTAACTTTTTAACTCCTGTAGAATCATTACCTGGAATAATACTGCTCCATCATGACCACTCAACATGTAATTATTGGATAAACCATTAATATACAGACAGACAAACGGATAACCTACTCATTTTGCTGGGCAATATGCTATGATGATAATTTTGAAGGCTCCAGAATAGGACCAAACTTTTTCTGTCTCTGGAACTATCTGATGCTGTGCTTTAGTAATTTGAGATTCACAATTTGTATCTGACATACAGCTTCATTTCATGTTTTAAATTTCTGTTTGTCAAAGAATGCTCTAATAAATCTAAAACTTTTATATAAAATTCTCTTCTGTATAGTTCACAGTATAAATTATGCATAAGATGATAAATTTTTTCAAGACAGTCTTATCCAGTTCTACCACTATTATCTACTACAAGGTCATCTCTCAAAATATATCAATCAAAAAATTCATGTTTGGGATGCTTACCAAATTCCTTCCCCAAATAAAATTCTTCTGTTTCCTCCCCAAAATAAAGTCTCATTTCTGTGAGAGAAAATAAGGAAACATAATCCCCAGATATTTTAGAAATCTTAGAATGGACATTCTCATTCTGCCTTTATTCAGTTTCTGTTTTAATTCCTGAATAACATATGCATATTGCTTAGTATGGCACATCCGCTTAACAGTATATTTTCTTAATATTCCATCAGGTAGAGTTATTTTTTCAGAAGGAGACCCTTCTCAAGTGGGTCTTGTTGGCATTTTCCTGTTCTTATGAATCCCTGCATGGCTATTGATCCCTTCTTAAGAAAATCTATAACAACCATACACACACACACACACACACACACACAAAAGATAACTTGTTAAAAAATATATACACACGTTACGATTATATTACAAATGAGTAAGGGAACAGCTAACAAAATTCCTGCTCAAAGGAGGATTTATCATATTGCAGGGGCTAGGACTTCTTCAATCTGTACACATTCCCATTAGCAAAGTGGGGTTTCATTTTCTCTGATAACATCTTCAGGTGCGTGTGTGCGTGTCCTGGGGGTGTGTTCCAGTGGCCTGCCTGCTGCTGGTCACAGGGGATCCTGAGTCTTTGGCTGCTCTTTTGGTTCCCCGCTATGAGCTTGAATTTTTTGAGAGCAGGGTTCCAGGAGCTGCAGAAAAGGCCAAGAAGGGCTGACCTAGATGAAACATCATCAGTCATAATAAATACCAGATAGAAACAATTTTCACGTTGTTAGATCATCAAAAGTGAAACAGAGAAAGCTGAGGGCTCACCTGTAACCTTTAATTGTAAATAAGAAAATTACTATATTCTATCAAAATGTGTGTTCTTGTTCCGTTGTCTGGACTGACTCTGTCTGCCCAAGCACACCCTTAGTCCAGGTAATGGCTCTATCATGAATGGTGCCTTTCATATATCTAACATAGAAAAGCTCATTTGGCTTCAAGCACTGTAATACAAATGTTCTAATTTAATGCGTGAGTGGTTTTGATTCGACCAGTTATTATTCATATTGTTGGTTATGGCTATGGCCTCAATGAGTCTTTTCAATCAGTACCTTAGTTATAATACCTCAGGTTTTGATTTCAGTTTGTATAGCTACTCTTTTCATTCTATTTCCAATAAATATATCTTAACCTTTGTATCTCTTAATTCTGAATGATTCGTATTTTGTCATTTGAGGTCATCGCTAAAACAGTATCAGGCATCCACCTGGCTCTCCAAATTGCAGCGATGGTACCTGTCCTTCTTGCACTTAGTTCTCTTGCCAAGAGAGACCACTCCTGGTGCCCATTAAAGTGAAGCATTTCCCTGTCTCTGGACTTTAATTCACCTGTTACATTGAGTGATCAGGTCTCTCCTGATTACATGAGTCTGATAATCTTTTCAAATTCAGCTCTAAATTTAACTTTAACACAGACCTTCGCTTCTTTATTTCATCAGTTGCAAGCAAACTCTTGTTTCTGAATCTGTATCCCTGGCGTATGTTTTGGACTCTCTGGCATGGCAGGTCCTACGTTTCTTTCCCCACTACAGTGTTGTTTATGTGCTTGGTTTATATCTGCTCCTGTCCTTGAAGGTAACAGCCTTGTCGACTCTTTTATCCCACAGGATGACAGTTGAGACTGGTTGAATATAGTAAGTGCTTCACTAATATGTGACATATGAATAAATGAATCAAAGAATTAAAATGAATATGATATAATGGCAAGATACATATGACTAGTCCTTAACTTGGGTGACTTGGGACAAATTGTGAATATTTCCATTAAATAGTAATTCCTCCTCTTATAAAATAAGGGGGATGGATAGTATTACCTCTTCACTCCACCTCTAATGTTGTGTAATCTGTCCAGTGGGGAGTGGAGGAGAAGTAGTATAGGGAAAATAAGCTTGTTTGGTCAAATGCTTTGCCTTTCAAAAGAGCATGTGTCTTGGTAATATCATTCTGATGGAGTGAGTCAGGAGAACCAGCTTTGCCCTCAAACTGCAGGAGGTGGTACTCTGGGTTTCCAGTCTTCTCCCAGCATGGTATAGTAAAATGCATAACCTAGAGAATGTAATTGTTTTTTTCTATGCCATTTTCAACCTGTTTCATTGTGAAAAAGTTACTTAATCTCTCTGTACCTCATTTCATAAATGGTGAAAGTAAGATAATAATACCAATGAATAGATTTTTAAAAAGGATAGCTAAATTCATGAGCATGAGAGTGTTATAGTTTTACAAACAACAAAACATCTGGAGCCACACTCCCTGCATGAAGATCAAATTCCTGTGTGACCTTGGGAAAGTTATTTAACCTCTCTGAGTCTGAGTTTCTGTGAACAATGGGTATTATCACACTTTTGTGATAAAATGTTTCCAAGGACTAAAAGGCTTAATAATTAATTGAAAGACTCAGAACACATGATTACTTTCAGTAAGTGTTAATTATGTTCATTAAGTGCTCAATCATTACTTTATTTCACTTATCAATGTCAAATGGGTGGTAGTTTTGCCCCTCCATTCAAGGATTATAGAATATGAATCAAGAAAACCCAAATGTTCTTGTACTTCATTGCTATCCTCTACAACATCTTGTTTATTGTACATTAAAATGTCTTCTGGTTCCCTGGTTGTGGTCCTCTTTCACCTGACAACCCAGACTCCTTTGCTGTCTCTGATCCATTTAATAGTTTGATTTCACATTGTCTGTCCTAGACAATTCTGTTCCCTTCTCCTGTCATACCCTAAGTTTTCTTTCTTGACCTTCAAGATTTTCTTGAAGCCAACAGTAAATTCTAGTTCAGTTTCCAAATCTTACCGTGTTTGTCCTGCCTTATTTACCTATATTTTCTTTTGTTGAATTATAGACCCAGCAATCAGGATTTCATGTCCTTTAAGCTGCAAAAGACATCTGGAAAAAATGCCGTGAATTATGAAATTTATATTTGAAAAATATTTAAGACCTGAAGGCAGCACAAATGCTGTCATAATTATTCAAATCCTGCCTAACATATATGCAATCACGAGGCTAAATGATGAGGAAAATACGTGGTATTAAAGCAAAGGCAGAAGTAGAGCAACCTTTATATGGTGAATATGAGAATCAAACCGAAATTCAAAAATGTAACTAATACCGACTTCTGTAGTATCAAATGTGTACCAGAAGAAATGGAAATCATATTTGAACCCAAATCTTTCTCAAAATGTTTTATTGATAGATATCTCATATCTGTACCTATTTGGGGGATACTGACGCATGTATACGATGTGTAAGGATGAAATCAGAGTAATTGGGAGGTGAACCCAAACTTGGAAGTGAGTGTCGCATATGACAGGTGACCACACATTTCACAGTCACAACACTGAGAGCTGTAGCTGATTGTTGAGCTGCTATGCCACACTTGTGCTTTCCATATGTTGTTTTAGACTTCGTCAATGTAGCTACTAATATTGCCATTATAGAGAGTAATTTAAATGAAGTGAGGCACCCTCATTTCATTCAGTTGGGTCTCATCAACTAAGCATGCCCAGCATGGCCTTCCATGTCTACTCTATCTCTAATAGCATCTGCTGTCACTGTCTCCATTTCTTCTCCATCATCTTTCTTCATTCCACTTGTTACTGCTTGGCACTGCAATATATCCACACATGTGCATTTACTGTCAATGTCCCCTCTAATACTTAAGTATCATGAGGGTAAGTGCTTTGTCTGTTTGGCTTATCATTGGAATGCCAAACCACAGAACAGTGCCTACCATGCAGTAGAGGTCCCAAAAATATTTGTGTAATAAATAAAAAATATGAAATCAAATACTTTACCTTACCCAAGAATACACAATTAATAAGAAGAAAAAGCAGGACTTAGACCAAGCTCTGCGTTATGTAAAGGGCATTTCCCTCCCCTGTGCCCATGTCACTGCTTGTATTTCCAACAGTGTTTTCCATCAATAACCTTGACCTCAGAGTGGGTTCACATTTTATTCTATCCAGCCCTCCAGGCCACCTCCAATTCAAAAACAAAAACAAGAGTAAGGTCTAATCTATCTCCATGGCCAAGGGTATTATCTAAGACACTGTAAAGAGGATGCAGCAGGAGAGGCACTTTTTAACAGAAAATGTGATTGATGTATCCCTAACTTACTAATTGCATTTTATAGAGAGAGTTTACACACACCACTTTTCACAGAGCTCTGAGGAAAAAGAGAAGAGAAGGAAAGAACATTAAAAAGAAGAGTATGCCATTCATGTTGACTAATGAAGGCATCTCTATCTTCTTTGACCACCTTTTCATGTGTTCCTTTTTAAACTGCAATCGATGAAAAGGACAGACATTCTCGGTATTAATGGACATTTGATTAGGCAGAAGTATGCCTTCCCCATGCTAATGATCAGTAATGCTCCTCTGTATGTGAGTTTCATTGCCCTGAGAAAAATATGTCTTTCATTTGCATGATTTAAAACCCCCTCCCAATCATCTAACATTAATTCAGCTAAATATTTTTAACTCAAAAGACAGTTCAATACAATAGTGCATATCTTTTCCCAAAATTGCTTTGAATTTTCAATTGTGATACCTTGAAAATTGGGATCTCTATAAACTTTGATGATGACATTGACTTTAACAGCAAAAGAATTTCTACCCCCATCTCTTCGCTTTCTATTCTGAGCCTATTCTCAAGATTGCTCACACCTAAGCCCAGTTGGAACCCAGGTGCCGTTTCTGTTACTTAACTAGCAGCTGTGTCTTTTAAATCACTGCCCCTCCGTTGAAGATGGGACATTTTAAATACGTTTTTCAATAAAAAGGATATGTCTAGCAGCTGTATAGGAGCTGATCTCATCCCTTCTCTTTTATCTCATATAACACTCACCACAGACTAACATAATGGTCCTCATCCATGAGAATTTGTAATTCATGCTAACCAAAGAACAGGAAAATTCAATGAAAGAAACAATCCTTTAAAATATTATTTCTTTCCCTTCTTTCACATATGAAACACTGAAATTCTATGGCTAGTTGTTATAAAATAAGGCATAGGAAATGAAGTAAAACAGTTCTTAAATGTGAAAAAAATACATTGTCCCACAAAACAAAATAGGTAAGGATATAAACTGTTAGTAACCTTCTGTTTATTCTTCACAGTGAAATTTTAGAGAAAAATAGAATCTTGCACACGTTGCAGATTGGTACTCTTTTTTTCTGAATCAACTTCAAATACTTTAATATGTTCAGGTTCAAACTCAGAGAAGGGAATGTAGTCCTGTTAGAAACTGAACTCTGTTTTCAGTAAGTGGTAAATTCTTGCTTCTTTAATAATCGCTCTCTGGAAAGCTAAGATCAGAAGAACTGAACATTTGCTCTATTTTTATGTTTACTATGCAAGGTTATCATTTTCTTTTTGAAGTTTGCATCTTATCCCTTGAATTTGCTGTGTCTGTGAGTTCATTGTAAGAGATGGATCTATAACTGTGTACATTTATTAATGTATTCAGTATGTTCTTTTGTCCTATGCTGGATAATGTTGAACACACAAGGGTGAGTAGCTTATAGTCATACAGGGAATGATTACATAAATAATACAAATAACACAAGACATCATGGTGTTTGGATCAAGTAGAAGTCCAGATTTATGGCTATGAAATTCCAAGGATAAACTGACTAATTCTCTCTTGGAGATGTTGAAAAGATTTCCGGGAGGAAAGAAGTGTTGGCTGAGCCTTCCTTTGCTGGGCTGAAGCAGGCCTTGTAGAGGAGGGTGGGCATTATAGAAGAGTTGTCCTAGGCTCTGAGTTGGAGAAGTGTGGAGAACATTGATAGAGGAATACGCAGTAGTACTCCTTGTAGCTGTGGAATGGAATGATCATCAGAGATTAGTGGCAGAGAGTTTATAATGGGAATCTGGGATTGGATCATGGAGAACCATGTAATTTAGGACAGCCTCTCAAAATTATAAATATGTGAAGAACTTAGATCGCATGGCAAACAAAAATTACTTTGAGAGCAAATGATAACATGATTATTTTATTTTTATCTTAAACCCACCATTTATTTGGTACTACATAACAATGCTATCTAACACAGAGCACTTATCATGTACAAAGAATTCCATATATATGATTCTATTTAATTCTTACAATAACCTTGTGTGCTAGATAGTGTCATTGCTATTTTAAAGAGAAGAAATTAAGATCCAGGGAATAAAAGTTCTTCCCTAAGATCACAAGTCTTATGGTGGCAAAGCCAGTATAAGACCTGGGCTGGCTAACATAACGCTTACCTCTAACTGTGCTAGGACCCATAGTAGAAAGGCCTGTGAGTCAGGTATTTTCAACAAAAGAAGTTGCACCTTTAGAAATAGTTCATTTAAATGAGATAAACAAGGAAGGTAGGACAAATAGCAAATGTTTAATTATTACACGCATCTTACTACTAACTTTAGAGACTTCTTTCCCCAAGACCTTTGCATCAAAGGGACATCATTGAATGACTTCCCAGAGGTTCAGAAGAGACAACATCAATGACAAAGAACCAATGGGAATACTACACAAACAGTCATCATTTTATGGGTTATCTAAATGACACCTACACAAAGAAAAAAAGTGTTTTCATGGATAGTTTTTTTCACTTCCACAAATATTTTTATGCATAGCAGCTATTTTTATACATATCAAGCAAACAGAGGATAAAATCCTTCTTTTGGGCTAAAAAGCATTAAATGCTTTGCTCAGAACTCACTGGTAAAAAATCGTCTGGGAATGATTTCTGGGAAAAGCTACATTTCATGGAAGCTGCAATTATGAATTCAACAAAGTTATGTGGGGTGGAGGTGGAAACACCTCCTCTTACAGTCTGGGCTCCACTTTACCTGCTCTGAGTCTAACGCTCCCCTTGGCTATGCTCTCATTTCTTTGCTTTCTTTCTTTTTTTTTTTTTTTTAACTTTTACTTTGTAAACATTGCATCTTTTAAAACGCTAGGAATCCAAAAACTAACACAGCATTCAAAGTGAAATTAAATCAGTGGTTTATATAGCATAATGTCATAATATTTTCCATACTATTTTCCCTTGCCTTATTAATATAACCATCAGTCTATTAGCTTTAACTGCTCTGAAGACTGAGCAGATGTCTTCAATGAATACTCCATCCATAATTACCCCTTATTTTTTCCCTGAGAAGTTCAGCTAATTCAGATCTTACCAATGTATATGAAAAGTTTAAATGATTTCTCCCCAAATGCATTACCTTTTTCTTATCTACATTAAATTCCATCTGTCATTATGTTGCACAGTCTCACACTTTGATTAGATCCTTCTGGAGTTTTTAACAATCCTTGCTAGTTTTTTACTAACCTAAATAATCTCATGGCATTTTATAGAAGAACTTTTTAACAGTTACGACTTTTTGCCAGCCTTGCCTTTGTAGGGATTTGCTGTTAGTATTGTGTATGCATACAAACGTGTTAAGTGTGATGGTTCAGCAATGAAAAAACATAGACACTTAAAAATAAAAATATACAATAGAAACAAAATCAAGTCTGGAAGCCTTTTACTGCCTTTTTGTGCAGTGTTCACATATATGTGTTTCTGAAATGATACTGATTAATTGCCACTAGAAGAAATAGGAGAATTCATTGACAGTTGTATTTTCCACCAAATATTGTATCTGAACATCCTATTATCTATGATTTCCCAATCAATGGAAATAATTTTAATTGAAAAAAAAGTTCTCTTGACCTTCATTCTTCAAAGATGTTTTAAATAAAATTATATGTCATTATATTATTTTCCACCAAATGGAATCACCTGTCTGATTTTCAAAGCACAAATTCATTCTGAGACTATTAAGAACTCCTAAGTAAGCTTTTCCAGGAACAAGGGTAATTGTTTGCTTACAGTTTCTTCTAGCCAAAGGTAGAAGTAGAAAGTTATCTACTTGATTTAGTTTCAACTTAAGGATTACTTTTCCTCTTCCCCAACAAGGATCATCAAATCCAAACCAAGTTCTTGAATTTGGAAAGGACTAAAGGTCGTTGTTTTAATCTTCAACTCAATGGAGGCATCTCTTCTATTCATTCATTTACTCAAGAAATAGTAAATGAGTACCAAATCTCTGTTAGGACTGGGAATATTACCATGAACAAAACAGACATGGTCAGTGACCTTTGGAATCATTCTAGACTAGTGCTCATATCACTGGGCTGGAATCCTCCCACTCCTAGGGAATAGTTAAATATAATGTATATGGGGATAATTATCTCAGGCATTATGTTAAGTAATTTGCCTATATTACCTAGTTTATCATTTATTAATTTTCTACACAGGTATTCACTCTCCTTTTAAGGATGAAGAAATTGAAATTTAGAAAGACTAATGGTCATGCCCAGTGTAATGCAGTCAGCAAATGAATGAACTAAAACTGAAATTCAGGTATATCTCATTCCAAACCCCTTACTTGCAGTCATCTGTTCCCTGTGGATCCTAAAAATTGCTAGAATTCTACCTTACATTAATCTCCAATCACATTCTCGGAAAATTTGATCTATAGCTTATGGCTCTATCATATGAAATGTAAAAATTTTTTTGTTTCATATAGAAATGTCTTAAACCATTGAAGACAGTTATCAAGTTCATTGTATTTTTCTCCCTCAAAACTTAACTTCCACACAAACCAGTAGTTACAGATCTCTTAGAATTCTATTTTGTGGATTTACATTTTATTTTTACTATTCTTTTTTTTTTTTTTTTTTTGAGACAGAGTCTCATTCTGATGCCCAGACTGGTGTGCAATAGTACAATCTCACCTCACTGCAACCTCCCACTCCCAGGTTCAAGTGATTCTCCTGCCTCAGTCTCAGCAAGTAGCTGGGATTACAGCCATGTGCCACCACACCTGGCTAATTTTTGTATTTTTAGTAGAGACGAGGTTTCTCCATGTAGGCCAGGCTGCTCTCAAACTCCTGACCTCAGGTGATCCACCTGCCTTGGCCTCCCAAAGTGCTGGGATTACAGGCATGAGCCACCATGTCCAGCATTTTTGCTATTCTTTGTACAATGAAACCTAGAGATATGTATACACTTAGTAGTTTATTATCTCATTTGAGGGGCACAAAACCGTGGAGTTACATATTGATCTTTCATTGAAGAAACCAGGCCTTGGTGAAATTCAGCTTAGTCAGGCAACACAGCAAGTAAGGGGCAGACAAGGATGGCAAACCAGTTCTTCTGGAGTCTGCCAGATTAACTGTAAAATTAATCATTTCTTATTGATTTAAATTACCATTGTTTATTGATCGGTATTTAAACATTAAACAAAATTAAAATGATTTACAATAAAAATGAGTATTCACTTTATTTGAAAACATGCAACTCACCTGTAGTTTTGTTTATAGGCATTCTATCCTCCTTTGAGAATACTCCTTGGTTGCCTAACGTCTTAAATCCAAAGGAGTACAAGAATATTCTGTTTTCACATAAAGCCAAGTTCAAATGCAAGCTTGGCACACCTTTGGGAGCAATATACTCAAAGTTGCCTCATGGGGAGAGAGGACGAGAGGGAAGTACAGAGAATACAGCCTTGGGATAAAACAAGAAGAGGGAGAGGCGATGTCAATGGCATCACAAGGTTTGAGAGCTTTACATACACACACAAAGGAGATACTGTTCCTAGAGAACACAGCCCTACTGACACCCAGGGTGTGTGTGCCCGTGCAGGAGAGTGTGTATGTGCTCCTTCTACAAGAGTTGGGTACATTTTGTTAATCTTCAGGCACTGCTCCGTGCTGTGTAGAAGGAGGATACAACTAGCATAAGGCCCTCTTCTTTAAATAATTCACATCTCTATTAGACTCACATATATAATAATGTATGTGTACATGTACATAAATATGCATAAATATATATATTCACACCTATTTAATTATTTATGTTTGGGTAAGTAAGGTCATTCCTGGAACAATTCTTTCTTCTCATTTTCTGGGAAACAGCTTTACCCACCCTGTAGCACCTGGCGTCTCCAGAGCACCAATCACAATAATGACCATGATTCGTTGCATCGCAGAGATGCTTCAAGTCACAGACGTACGCTTGGAAGGAGTTGGTACAAGAGCGTGCTTTTATGAGATTTTTTTTTCAGGGTCTTCTCACAGCAAGCACTTCAGACAAGCAAGTTATTTTGATTGATATTACTTGTTGCTATTATAATGTGCAGGTCATTATAACCTTTAAGAAATCTACATGGGAGCTCAGGTAGACCAAATAATAAATAAAGCCTTTCGTTCAATGCTAGGATTAGCGTCTACCCTATCCAGGCTTCAAGTGAGAAATAAAGAAAATCCATTGAGAAAAGAGATCTCCTTGCACCTTGACATCTTCCCATGGCTCCAGTAATGAGCTGGAGAATGAACTTTCAATATTTGTGCCACCATTAACCCTTCTCAAGATCAGAAGAGGAAGCCTGCAGTCTAACAGGACTGTTGTCATCAACTGGTGCATGTAACTTCTGCATATCTTAATAAAAATATATCTAAAATTTAAATTGCATTATGGTTAATGAAATTTTAAAAAGCAGTTGGTTGGTTACTGAGGGATGTGTTCGCTTTTGTTTTCTGAAAGTGCTAGCTTTTCTGGAAGGTTTTCTTAAGTATCTGTGTTATTTGCATGTTTGTGAACCTTGGTGGGGTCAGTGACTTCTCTTGCATGCTTCCCCTTGGTAGCTTTTCATTTTTATCTAGGCCTGGTCACAAATCTGTTACTGAAAAAAATCACTTAGATACTTTGCTAAGATGAGTATAACACATTCCCCAAAGTGTTTCTCAAGACATGCTTAAACGAGCCCCTGCCTACCTACTGTATCTTGCTGCAGAATATGACAGAGATTGTTTACAATACCTTCCTAGAAGCCAACTCATAACATTTTAATTTAATGGGATACGTACTCATGTTTCAATTAAAAGCAAAATTATTATGTTCCTTAGTTTGTGTGATTTTTTTTGATAGAATAGTACATTTATATGGTAATTTTCCAAAGATCAACTTTATTTATCGGTAAGAAGCTATTCCAAGATTGTTGTATATTTTCTTTGCTTCTGAAATGTTATCACACTTAATTGCCTGATCTTATTTGGGTTGCAATCATAGTCATTAATTAGTAGGAAGGTGAGGGACAGCATCATATCTAACTATCTGTTATGGCTGCTTTAATGAGGAAAATACCTGCCATCATTTTAAAGGCATCTTGTATACTTTACAAATACAGCTTGCTGTAGCATTCTCATTTAGGCTGCGAACATCAAAGGAAATTGATGTCAGGTGTGAACAGAAGCTGTTGAATATATCTGCAGAGGAAACTGAGTGGTGTGTCTGGATAGGAGAGATGAAGGGCAGCTTATAACATTAACAAAACTTCAGATAATTAGTGTAAACTTTCGATGGCTGGTATGACTCAAGAATAAAAAATATTATTTATATCTTTATCCTGTAACACTGCAAAGTTCAACATATGTTCGTTGTTTTCATTTCTACCTCTATAAGAAGGCAGAAAATAAAATTGAATAATGAAAATTCATTTTTTCATCATATATCTTTAAATGTTATAGAGAAAACATGGTTCAGAATCAAAAGAAAACTGTTTTATAATTATAATCAAAATAGCAATTTAGAAGTTTTAAGTACCTTCCTTGCTTCCTGGTATATTATTGAATTCAAAGAAACAAATGGAAAAGTGAATGATTGACTACTAAAATAAATGGCTTTGATAAGTGTTTCTTTTAGCACAAAAAATAAATATTTTTAATTTGTAATATTTTTGAATGGATTTTTTATAAACTAAACTTAGATATAGTGCATGTGTAATGCAATGGCTAAAATAATATTTACATTCCAAAAAGGGTGTTACAATACATTATACCACAAAAAGCTTCCTTAAGTAATGTCAAACTGTAGACGTCCCTGGTAGACTGTAGCAGTTCCCAAGAATTGTATGTGACACTTCCTACCCCCATTAGTAAAATCATCATTTCTGGACTGATCATTGACAACAACATAATTGATAATAGCAAGGTGCTTTCCTTGGCTTTGAAAGGGTAGACTTCAATTCCTAACCCATCTCTTTAATGTTCTGTTTTTCCTTATCCCTCACCTTGCTTCCACAAAAGGCACTGCTGAGGAGAGCAGATGTTCTCCAGAAATCAGCTTCTGCTTAATATTCAGCCAAAAGGGGGGTTCCTCTGTGCTTGATACTACAATTTTTTCCTACTGTGAATAAATGATTTGAGTCATCATGTTTATGATATATGACTACTGTTTACTTACACATACTGGTCACTTATTTGTAGATTTGGTTGATTAGATCCAGTTTTCTCAGTGATTATTGATTGCATTCAGAACAGCTTCTGTTTCCCTATGAACAGATCAATAGAACTGACAAGCCTCAGTTTCACTTAAGATTATTGCAATTCCATGTACTAAACCCTTCAACACTTACTTATAGGATTATCCAACTTACCTATTTCACTATCCTTTTGTGGAATGATATTTTTGGTGTCCATCTTCCTAATATCTCTATATTTTATAATTGTGTAAGATAATTCTCACAACTTCATATGATCCAAAGTAGTCTAAGTCTGCACTGCTTGATATAGTGAATAGCCTCTACACACATGTAGTGACTTAAATTAGTTAAAATTAAATTTATTTAAGAATTAGTTCATCAGTTGCACAAGCCACATTTCAAGTGCTCAGTGGAAGTACATTTTACAGAACATTCCCATCATTTCAGGAAGCTCTTTTGGACAGTTTAGTCATGGTTTATGTGTTATAGTCCTACATCATCTTGCTAAGACAGCTACTTCAATCACAAATAACTTGCTAAGACATAAAACTTGCCAAAGTAGGAGATTCAGCCCACTTACCTACATAACGCTCTGGTGACTTTGAAGTATAACACTTTGAGAGAAGCAGCCGTTTTTATTTTTTCCTTTTCATTTTTATAAAATGAGATAAGATCTTTCAAATGAGAAATGCTTCATTTAGCCTGAAGTAGTAATTAAGTGTAGGTATATATTTTCAGTTAGCAGGACATTTTATACAAGACCTGGTCTATACCAACTTCAGAAGAAGATCAAATTCTCCAACTTAGATTTGTTTCTGTTAGCCTGAGTTCTTCGTAGCTCTCTGGCAACTGCCTACTGGGTTTCCAATTGTGGCTTTACCACGTCCTGTTTGTGTAACGGGATAATTATTTAATTTCTTTATCCTAGTTGTAAAATGGGAATAAACATATATGTAGCTCTTAGGGTTGTTGTGAGGGTTTAATTGGTTAATATATATAAAGAAGTTTAGGGCAGTGGATATAGTATCCTATTATTGTATATTCATTATTATTTGTATTGAATAGTTTGATGATCTGCTTCTAGGCCTAATTACCTGACCACACCATATTTCAAACAAATATTAAGTAAAGATCATAAGTTAATTCATCATTATAGTGCACACGGAGCAATCGATATACTTTGTGTGGGAGCCTTCATACATCTGTCCTCAGCCCAGTGTACCTGCAGCTATGACAGTATCCTGGTGCCAACGTTCTATGGAAAGGGTGGCCAGATGCATAGTGGTCCTGTTTCATGGACTGAGATAACCTGGCTAAATTCAAGCTCTCTTATTTAATGGCTTTTTATTATAAGATAAATATTTACTCTAAGGCTTAGATACTTTTTCTATTAAGAAGATCAAATTCCTGCTTATCTCAATGGATTCTGATTGTGGAAATTCGATATGTATTTAACACAATACTGTGGCACATTGTAATCGCTCAATTTGCTGTATTATATTTTTAAATCTCAGGTCAGACTCTAAGACAGTTCAGACTGGAGATCCTTTATCCATTCATTTATTTATTTAATGCATGTTTATTGATATCCCTATTTCAATGCTCATATATCACAAGGAAGAAACTCAATATTGGAGATTCAGCAAGGAACAAGAGAGTCAAGCTTCTTCTCTTAGCTCCTGTTTCACATCAAGGGGAGGGAGGAATAGATTTTGAAAAACCAGATAATGGTCGTTGCTATGCAGAAAATTTAAACGAAATAATATGATAGCGATGTCTAAGAATCTACCTTAAGTTGGAAAGTAAATAATGCCCTCTCTGAGGCGGTGACACTAAAGTTAAAGTGTGAATGACAAAAGGCCACATAAATTTCCTTTTGTATTCTCACAGCCACCGATTTATTTCATTGGTAGCGCTTCCATTCTCTATTTGCATGTTGTTTAAATATAGAAAGGAGTTTGAAAAATATAATCTCTATTTAGAATGGAGGCCTGAGTAATCTCCTTAAACTAACA
Organism: Pan troglodytes; assembly: GCF_028858775.2. Taxonomy (NCBI): domain Eukaryota; kingdom Metazoa; phylum Chordata; class Mammalia; order Primates; family Hominidae; genus Pan; species Pan troglodytes. The sequence continues at coordinate 18,633,144 of NC_072410.2, read as the reverse complement.
TAATCATCTTGATTGTAACTTTGATATTCCAAGGACAATACAAAGGCCAGCTTTAAAAGAAAAAATAGGAAAACTCCCTGAATTTTACTCATTTATGAGACCCAATTAATAGGGCAACTTCTTGCCCTATCACTCTAGTATTACTAGAGACCCAAAGAAGTTCCTAGTTGCCAAGCCCAATATTCGAGCCCTAATCCTATGCAGCATTCCTTCTGCATTTTACACTGTCAATCCTTCTTTGCTTAAAGTTCTCCACCATCTTGATTTCTGTCATACCTAATGTCTCAGTCTGTTTTGCATTGCTATAAAGGAATACCTGAGGCTGGGTAATTTATCAAGGAAAGAGGCTTATTTGGCTCACAGTTCTGCAGGCTGTACAAGAAGCATGGCACCAGCATCTGCATCTGGTAAGAAACTCAGGAAGATTCCAATTATGGCAGAAGGTGAAGGGAGAGCAGGTGTGTCACATGGTGGAAGAAGGAGGAAGAGAGAGGAGAGGGAGGTGCTAGGCTCTTTTTAACAATCTGTTCTTTTGTGAACTAGTCAAGCGTGGCCTAACTCATTATGGCAAAGCCATTCACAAAAGATCATTCCCTGTAACTTAAACATCTTCCATGAGGCCCCACCTCCAACATTGGAGATCAAATTTCAAAATGAGATTTGGAGTAGACAAATATCCAAACTATATCACCTCACTCTGTTTCCTACCCTTCTCAATGCCTCTTTCTCTTCCTGTGATCTCATCAGTCTTCATAGTTCTACTCACTGTCGGTAGGCTGATAACTCCCAAATCCATAATCTCAGCCCCAGATACCTCCCTGAGTTTCAGAATCCTCTCCTCTGGATTCTCTATAGTTCCACCTGAATATCCCACAAACACAACTGCTTCTCTACACCAAGCTCAACTCCTCTTCGCCTCCCATTCCCCAGCATGCTCACCTTCCACAGTGCTCTCTCAGAGAATGGCAGTGTCATACCCGCAGTCTCACAAATTAGATTGTTCCTCTTTCTGGTGCCGCGTGTGCAATGTAAACCCAAATAAACTAAATTAAGTAGACCTGGTGAGTAATAGCATTGTTACGCAGTATTCAAATGTTATAGGTAAATGTGTTTCAGTGGTATGTCTGAATATGTTTACCATCGCAGATGTACAGAGTACATTAGAGGACCAGTCCAGGGCAGAAAGGTCAACACTGACTTTTCTCATTAAATATGTTGCTTCTTTTGCATTTAGTTTGACAGTAGAAAATTTCATAACAATTCTTGGTAAGCTCTGATAGTTTATAGTTATTACTCTACCTGCAGTTTTTTCTCATGGAAAACCTGTAGAATTGGGGAGGGAAACATAATTTATTTAAGCCTATGAAAAAAGAAAAAAATGTGAGTACAAATATGGAAAATATAAAAGATGAAATGTGTTGGGACAATGTGTCCTGGAGAACAGATGGCTGCTGGGGGGAGGGAGGTGGTTAAATAACTGTCCTCAAAGAAAAGGAGAGTCTATAACAGGAAGTTTCTATATAAATCTTCCCAGAATGCTAAGGAAGAGAAATTTAAACTAGATGTTGAACCGACTTTATTTGTTTCTTTTCCATTTTCAGAACTCAGTGCTTTTGGATAACTGGACATTTCTTATACTGCAATTTCTTAGGTTCATTCATCTGGGAATAAAATCAAACGTTGATAATATGCTTCTAAACAGCTTACCCCTCTTAAGATAAATAGTCCCAATGTTTGTAAAACTTATTTTCCCTATACTTCACCCATTTCACAATTCCCCATTGTCTTTACATTTTTTCCTTCTCAATTAAGAAATGAGATTGTATAATTCTCATTTTGATCTTCACCAATAAAATATCTCCTTATGTTGTCTGTATATAATCCAGAGTTGACTGATAATTGTATCAAGCCCACCACTACAGAAATATTCCAAAGGACCCAAATGTTCAACCCTGTTAATTACAATGGAAATCTAAATCCCATCTTGGAAAGTCAGCCAGATTGACAGAAAATAATAGCTCATTAACTATCAACCAAACACATTTTAAATGTTTCAAAATGAATTTTAAATGTTCATCATTATGGACATGGAGGGGGGTTCTAAAGAAAGCTGGACTAGGACCCCTCGGCAGTGTATAACATTTTCGCTATGAAGTTAAACAATAGAAGAGACCTCCCAATGTCTTTTCATGTGTGCCTTGCTGCTACTTGTGTGAATGTGCAGTAATTAAGCAATCTAAACCACTGACTGACCCAGAGAGAAAGCTATTGCATTCTAGGGATGTCCTTGAAATGTCTTCATCATTATCCAGCCAGTTTTCTTTATCTCCACAAGAGCTAATGTCAGCACAACTCTGTATATCTCTTTATTCAGAATGGTCTCTGCAAACAGAAAAGGTGGATCTGAAATGTATATGCACAAATAACCCGTGCAAAAACACAGTGGCATCCTAATGTCCTGGGGTAAATGCCTTTAGGCCAAAAATGAGGGAGCCAGAGGAGAAGAAATGAGGTGGTTAACATGAGTCTGGGTGAGAGTGAAGGAAAAGGAAAGTTAGAAGAGAGATGATTCTTTTTTAAGGTCAAAAATACAATTGACGTGAAGATGCTCTACCAAGGAGATCACACTGACCAAATTTGTGTCATGTAATGTCAATAGCCATCACAGCTGTGATAAGATTAAGAGTGCCTCTGTGATTGGTAACTTGTGTCTCTGGAGTTCCAGCACTAGAATTTTCAGGTTCCACTGCAGGAAACAGCCCTGAAATCACTTCTTGACGAAGCCCCTTTTGAAAGATGTACTTAGGGACTTTAATTAGTTTCTGAAATTTGTGACACCCTTTTGAAAGATAAAAAAAACATGACTTAACTACGAATTCAGGGAGGTGATGTGGGACAGAGTGCTGCCGATCTTGCTGGCAGCCACAAGACCCTCTTCGCTAAACAGTCAAATGTAACTGAATTTCAACAAAGGCAGTGCCTGAAATCAGGGTGGGGAGAATGGCATTCCCCGACAGCATGGTGAACGGAGAGCAGGTTTTCTTCTTAGAAAGGGAAATGTTTTACACTGACTACCGTCGTGTCTCCTTGTGTCTTTTTCTACAGATAGGAACACACACACACCATACACACACACACTCACATACCCACACGTGCGATTTATTTTAATAACCTAGGAAGGCATTTCTTTCTGAAGGAAGGTGAAATGACCAAAGGAGTTCTGGGATTGTAGCCATTTTACATGTATTGATTTATTGATCCTTATTGTCTTATTAAATTATAAATCCAATTTAGAAGAATTACGTGAAAACAGAAGTTGCTCTGCTGCATGTGTTGGGTGGTAAAGGTCTTTATCCTTTAGAATAGGACATAAGCAATGATAATCAGGAAAACCTGAACCATAGTTCAAGTTGAAAAACTATAAGAGGAAAAAGAAATGCAAATCTGTTTCCAGTCAGGTAAATTATAGAGAAGATTCACTTTCCATAAATACGAGTAAGATTTGTTTTCACCAAAAATGAGGACTAGAGAGAAAAATTGTGCTTCAAAGCTTATCATACATTTGTCATTAAGTCCTAGTCTTATTGTTTTCAAGCTTTTCGCCTACATTTTAGACTAACCCTGCTTATTCCTGTGAATCAAGTAGCGATCTCCTGCAGCGTGGAAGAAAAAATAAGACATGGGTAATGTAAAAATCTGGATCAATATACTAGTTCTTGGCAATTATCCTGCAAATTCTGCCAGGTAATAAAAGTGAGTAGGGTGCCCATAACCCAGAGGTTTCTTTGTTTAGGAAAATAAAACCAAGGAACTTCATAGACCCCCAAATGGGAATTCTATATCTTGACAAGTAAAATTTGAGATGGAAATTATCTACTGCACCACGCTTATGGAAATTACTATACTCACTCTATTATCTGCAATAGGGTTGTACAAGGTAGCACCTTCTAACAGAAATATTAAACAGAGACTTTCCATCGCTGTCATATTTTGCTTAATTTTTATACTTATAGCAGAGCTAATAGTTACAACAAAAAGGAAGCATGAAAGTTTTACTATCACTGCATCTGCTAGGACTTTTTATTGGGTTTAGTGATGCAATTTTAAATGAAACACGCTGCTTTTGGATTAATACCTCTAGTAAAGTAAAGGAAAATCTACAGATCCTTAAAAATCAAATCAAAATTATTGACAAGCTCAGGGAAAATGCCAGATTCATCCCTGAGTAGCCACAATCCCTCTTTAATAAATTCCAGTCTTCTTTATGGAATTGGTTAACCCCTTTATTAAGCCCTCTCTTGCTTATATGTCTTTCATTGATATTTGGACCCTGTATACACAATACTATAACTCGAATTGTTCCTTCTCACCTAGAAACAGTCAAACTCCAAATGCTGCTGTCAGCTGAACCACACATGGACACGCCATTCTTCTGAGGACCCTTAGATCGACCCTAGGAGGAGTCTTAGCTGCTGTTCCCCATTTGATGCCCCCTTTCAGCAGGAAGTAGCCAGAAGGAGTCGTCCCTAAAACCCCCTAACAGCAGTTAGCGTGGCATCTCTACAGGGGGAATGTTGTAGGAGTTATTAAGAAATTATTTGAGGTAGATAGAGAGGAAAAAGGGGTCCTTGGGAAGTTTTTGTTTTTTAAAGCATCTCCGGAAAAGTTTCTTGTAAAGACCCGGCTCTTAGAGCCAGGCCAGCAACCTTTGATATGCAAATGCCAAAATGCCTGCCATTAGAAACTGGGTCTACCCAAACAGGACGATTCCGGAGATTTTCTTGCCCTTTCCCTACATGTTCCTGGCAACGTGTCCGCCTCCATGTATCCCCACGTGTGTAGAACATCATGGTGCCCTGCATTTGTATATTAAAAGGCTAGGGTGGGGGGACCAGCTTTTTCGAGGGCGATGTGAATGACATGCCTAGTCAAACCAGTCCTCTGAGCCCTATGCAAATTAGACACCGCTTCCTCCAACCTTTGTACGTATTCCTAGTTGGTATCTGTGGCAGGTGGGGTCTCTTCTCTCGGCTTTGGAGCCCCCCTCTCTCTGTCTCTGTACAGGGGAGCTTCTTCCTTTTCCCTTCCTTCTTGCCCCTTCTTGCCTATTAAACTCTCCACTCCTTAAACCACCCCCCCAAAAAAAACTAGTAAGATTTAATTTGCATGCAATTTATTCAATCAGCCATTCACTCTACAGATAGTTTTTAAGGACATGCTTCTATTTGAGGTGGTGATGCTGGAAATCTGGAAAGGAGACAGTGATGCACTGAGTGTTCCCTGCAGCCTCAATGCCACACATGTTATTTCATTTGATCCTCACAGTTTATTCATGTCTTGTTATCCTTGCTCTGTAGAAAACTGGAGAGAAACTGAACTTACCCAAAGGTTAGGGAGCTGTGAAGTGGTCACAGCAGAATTTGAAGCTAGGTCTGTCTGATATCCAAGCAGCACAATTTCTCCTTATAATTTACTGACTCACCTCCACCCAAGATGAAAGAGGGTTCCAAAGTACAGTGAATCAGACAGAAAGCATAAAAAGTTATGAACACCATTATTCTTAGAGGAAAGTCAAGCAGCTGCATGTTCATTCTAAATCTATCAATTTGACTATAGCTGGTTCCCTTAGACTCTATTAGTCTCCATATGTGAAAAGTATTTTTCCTTCTCCTGAACATATTGCTTTGCTTTATTTACTTATTTATTTATTTAACCACTTACTTTTTAACTTAACTGCCTTATTTCCAAAGAAATTTGACACAACAATTGTAATGTTCATGCATGTATTTATATGCATATTTGTAAGTATGTATGTTATATACATATGTATACATCCTTTGACAACCTTATAATATTCAGTAAATGTCAAATAATTGATTCCATAAAAAATACACACAACATATCTAAACTTCTGAGATTATAAGACAAAATGAAAGTATAACCATTATCTGTATAGCCCTTGAAACTTTGGTAGAACATAGGTCATTATCATAATATTTCTGTTACAATTACTGAGAAAATCAGTCTGTTAACAAGATGATCATTTTCTTTCTCAAAGGTATTCACTTTCCTATCAAAATCCCCAAGAAAAGAAAAAATTCAGTTGTCCTTAGAGAACACAAGCAAAATGCTTGCCACAGAAGCACAGAGGCCACAGGGTTAGAAAGCGGAGCTAATGACACAAAAGTAAAAATGTAATGTCCATACAAGGCTGTTGCTTCTCTAAGAAAAACAGACACCCCACTTACTGGTCTCAAACTGGACATATGTCTAAATTCCTGGCTTGCCTTTTATAGGTAAGAGTCATTTGCTTACAGTAAGATCAAGAAGGTTTGCTGAATGCACAAGCCTATAGGCACTACAACAAAAATACTTCAAAGCATATAGACAACTGAAAACAGGTCAATACAGTGGTTTTAAAGCATTTTTAAAACTTCTTTGACACTCCTCCCATTGAAAGATGGAGTCCAATACTCATCCTCTTGATTATGGCCAACTTCAGTGCCTCTTTTTTTTTTTTTTTTTTTTTTTTTTGAGGCAGAGTCTCCCTCTGTCGACCAGGCTGGAATGCAGGGCCACCATCTTGGCTCACTACAATCTCCGCCTCCTGGGTTCAAGTGATTCTCATGCCTCAGTCTCCTGAGTATCTGGGACTACAGGTGAGTGCCACTACATCCAACTAATTTTTTGTATTTTTAGTGGAGATGGGGTTTCATCATGTTGGCCAGGCTGGTCTTGAACTCCTGACTTTAAGTGATCTGCCCACCTCGGCCTCCCAAAATACTGAGATTACAGGCATGAGCCACTGTGCCTGGCCCTCAGTGACTCATTTTTAATTAATGGAACTCAGCAGAAGTGACATGGCATGACTTCAGAGGTTAGGTTAGAAAAGGCAGCATGGCTTCTACCAGCTCTCCCTCTTGGGACCTGTGTCCCTGGAAACCAGCCACCATATTGTGCAGAAGCCCAGCAGACACGTGAGAAGGCCATTTGTAGCTTTTCCAGCCACATCCATAGCCAAGGGGCCAGCTGAGACCCAGTGGCCACAGCCTGCAGCCACTGCCAGCCACAGGAGTGAACAAGCCTCCAATGGTGCCAGCTAGTTGCCTTTGAGCTTCCTAGCTGAATCCAACAGGAGCAGAGATAAGCTGTTGCCACCAGCCAAGCCCAGATTTTACATTTGTCAAATAGAATAACTGATATTTGTGTTGTTTTAAGCCACTGAATGTTAGGATGACTTGACACTTAGAAATAGATGAAGGGATCAGACGGTAGCACTAATTCCTAACACACAAAATAAATATTTGTCCATAAGAATAATCTCTTACTTGACTATAATAATATACTTTCCATTAATAATGATGCCTCTGGGGCCTTCCATTCTGGAAGAGCAAAATTAATTCCTGTGTAGGCCTCACATGATGAAAACCCAATGGAAACAATATATTGAGTTTGCCTCTCTCCCATTGTCTATTCCCTTTAGTACAGTCATGGGCTTTCTTCAGGAACAAGGATGACCCTCTGACCTGCTACCTTAATTGGTGGATATATGGTACACATATTCACAAAGGTGTGAGAGGCCTGTGATCATTACACTCACATCAGCAGGACGCTTACTGAATTCCTGATTATGCGGTACTCTTCACATTAGATGTGTGGCCACAGTTTCTAAACTAATAATGAGCACACATGGTCTGATAGAGAGAGAAACCACATGAGATATACATTAAACTATAATTAGTTATACATTTAATAGATATATTTAGTAAACAGAAAAAAATAACATAAGTTCAGGAGTGGCAAAATTGTTGTATTCATTTGTTTGGACTGCTGTAACAAAGTACTGCAACCCAGGTGATTTAAACAACAGAAATTTATTTTGTCAGTCCTGGAGGCTGTAAGTTGGAAATCAAGGTACCAGTAGGGCCGGTTTCTTCTGAGGCCTCTCTCCTTGGCTTATAGAAGGCCATCTTCTCCCTGTGTCTTCACATGGTCTTCCTTCTATCTCACTGTGCCTTAATCTCCTCTCCTTCTGACATCAGTCATATAGGTTAGTGTCCACCCCAATGTCTTCATTTGACCTTAATTACCTCTTTAAAGACCCTGTCTCCCAAACAGTCACATTCTGAGATACTGGGGGTTGAAATTCAACATATTAATCTGAGGGGGACCACATTCAGTCCCCAACAACTAGGAAAAAGAAAATGCATTGCATGACTTCCTTCTTCCTCTTCGGTTCACCACACTTCCATATTTGTAGTACATACTATTTGCCAGGCCTGTGATGAGTCTTTTACACGTGATCTCATTCATACTTTCTGGAGTGGCTAGTTGTATGCCCATTTTATGGATAAGGAACCTCAGGTTTACAGAGCTGGTTTAATTTTCCCAAAATAAGGCAGGTTGCAAATGGCCAAACCCAAGTTTGCGTGACTCCAAAGTCCGTGATATCTTCATCAAGCACGTGTGCTGCACAGTGAGCTCATTCTACTCAGCAGCCCTTAGGAGCATCTCTCCTATTCACACAAGAGCATGTTTGGCTGGGTGTGGCATCTCATGCCTATAATCTCAGCACTTTGGGAGGCTGAGATGGGAGTAAAGCTTGAGCCCATGAGTTCAAGGCTGCAGTGAGCTATGATTGAGCCACTGAACTATAACTTGGGCAATAGAACAAGACCCTGTCTCAAAGTTTATTTTACTTTTACTCAAAATAGATATTTTTAATAATGACATATTATATACAATAAGAAATCAACAGATGGTATTTTTAAGTGGGTGATGAAGTGGAAATAAATTAATTTTGCCATTACTCATAAGATACTGTCTAGAGAAAAAAATATATATTATAAAGTTAAAATATGAATATATATATTAACATATATGTATTTAAAGGTAACTACAAAGCAGCTGTGTTAGTATTTATACAAGAGAAATTGGCAAATGCTGTATACATTTTTCTGAAGAGCAGGTTGTTAAACATTTACCCCCTTACCACTGCTATAAAACATTAAAATGCAAAACTTTCATTTTCTCAAAAAGAAACCCTATGCTAACACAATGGACTACATAAAGAAAATTATTAAAAATAAAAACCAGAAAACATTGAATAAAATATGCTTATAAAACTAAGAAATACCTACCATATAAATAAAGATAAAATGGGTTAGTCTGTGAAACGTAAAAAGACTCATTGGGTTTCAAAGCAGAACCCAATTATAATTATATACAAGATGCTCCCAAACCACCCACTGCCCAAAAAAATGACATAGGATGCTCAAAAATATAAAGATGAGAAAAAGAATGCCTGGCAAGTGTAAAACAAAATGAAAGTTGTGATTGTAATCTTAAAACTGGGCAAAGCATTACCAGAAACTGGTAACACTGGGTGTCCCTATGAAAGGGATAGTAGTGGGATAAATTACCAATGATTAATGATTCTGCATTTCATTTGGAACAATTTTAATATTTCAGTATCACATGTGTTTATCACTTATTTCAAATAAAAAGAATAACCTATTCTTTAGAAAGCAACATGCCTTGTAAGCCAATGGGTCTCAGACGTTTCCATGCATCAGATATGGCTGGAGAGCTTGTTAAAATGCAGATCACCGGGCTCCATTCATAAGCAGTACTTATTCAGTAGGCCTGGGATTAAGCCCAGGGATCTGCATTTCTTAAAAAATCCACAGAAGATTCTCAGTCCAACTTGAGAACCCATGACATAGTCATACTCATGGACAAGAGGGATTCCCAGGCAGCTGAATCCATGGAGTACCTTCCCAATTTGAAAGTGGAGGGCTAAGCGCTAAGAGGCAATTAGCAACTGTGATGTATCCAAGGAAGAGTAGCGTGTCCTCAATCACATTAAAGGGAGTTCCCTTTTATCCGGAGAGATCCGCAAGGCCTGTGTAAATCAAGATATGAACGTTCAGATAATGGCATGCTCACACCGTCGCCTCTGAATTTCCTTCACCTTCCTTCCTGTACTGGTAACTCCTCCTTGGGGTTTTTCTCCACAGCTTTTCAGAGCCCCAGGCTTCAAACTTTCTACCATTGCTCCCTGAAGTCTGCCTGATTGATATTCCATTGTCCAATCCTTGCCTTAGTGAATATGACCAACTAATGAATAGCAACAACAATGACTTACACTTCCAAAAATCTTTACTGTTTATAAAGTTTTCTCTCATATCTTGTTTCACTTGAGAGTTCCTTCAAATGGAATGTCACATAATTTTTTGGATTGAAAGTCATTTAATTAGAAATGGCTGATGCAATCATAAATGCCTAATGATAAACAATGATCAATGTTGAAATTTTAAAACATGACACAATTTTGCAAGAAAGATGCTGGGATAAAACGAACTTTTCCAGGACCCCTCAATTCCACACATGGCTGCTTAAATGACCCATGGGTGCTAGATTTTCAGCAATTAGATGCTTTGTAGGTTTCTTGGGTTAAAATGCAGTCAAATAATCTGTATTTATTGAAAAAAATTTGTTCTAATTTGTATTTGTGTCAAATGCCTTCCTGCTATATGAATATCCACTTCAAATATTCCAGTTCCTGGGGTGGCTAAGGAAGCCTGCAATGCTGACCTATGGTGGGTATTAATGGACAACACCTGCAATACATTCTACACATGGACTATTTGAAGGGATTGTCAGCTCTTTAAGCAGAGCACTGGTGGCTTCTTGCCCAGCACCTGGGACAGGGCCTGACATACAGTAAATGCTAAGGTCCTGGTTAGCAGCATTGGATGCACATAGAAGTCACCTGGGAAGTTTGTAAAAACAGGAATGCCAGGGTCCCTTCAGAGATTCTGATTAATCAGTCTAGGATGTGGCCTGGCATAAGGATTCTTAATAGCACATCTGATGCGCCTATTGTATCATGAACTTTGAGAACGGCTCTGCTGAAGCACAACCTAAGAGCACCAAGTGCTCCTACGTCTGAAATTCAGAAAATGAATAGTGGTGAAGATTTGCAACTATATTTTAGCAAAGGAAGGTGCATTTAGTTGATCAAGTTCTCTCTTTTGGATTTGTTTACCAGCTTCCCAATTAGGACTAGCTGATCTGAGAATTAAAGATTAATTTTTAAAAAGGAAGAAAGACATAAGGATAAATTTTAAGCTCAACTCAATGCATACATCCCTTCTATCATTCATGTATTATAAAAACCTTGTGTGAACCTTCTAAGTGCTAAGATTGGGGATAAACAAAGAATAAGACAAATTTGGCTTCTTCTCTTGGATGCTTCCTTAACTAGCAGTCATCTCAGTTCATCTTGAGTTCTTTGCCCCCTAGGGAAATTGCTTATTCAATTGTAATATAAATGTCAGACACTGTCCTAAGTGATTTGCATATACTATCTAATCCACAAACAATACAGAGGTTGCTCTTATAGTACATGAGGTACACATGTGTAGAGATGTTCCAGGATCTGTCCAAATTTATGCAGCCAGAAAGAGCTAGAAACAGGATCTAAATCTAGAGCCACCTCACTTCAAAACCCATGCTTTTATCATCTCGTTCTCTTTTTTGGATAAATGTAATTGCTCAGAATTCTGAAATTTTACTCTGACCTTCTGTCAAGTGCCTAGGATATTTGGACTACTGCAACATCAATGGGATTCTCCACCATGAGAAATTTTCAGATATTAGAAAATAGCATCTATGTTCACTTATTTTTATTCACTCCAGATGTCAATCATCTTGGCCATTTTTCTCTGGTTTTATACTCAGTGACCAATGCCCATCTTGAGTTTTATCACTGAGTACTGGACATATCAGGACTAGTGGTTTACTAAGTGCTTTCTAATATTGTACTATTTGATACTCATAAAACATCTGTAGAAGGTATCAGGTTTCTGCCTTCAAGTCCAGCATGCTGAAAGAGATGGTCGGGTACAACCACTGGATTTCATGGAAACAAGTGGACCATGGATTGATATTTTTCTCATGTTCCAGCAAACTGAGTCATATCATTTCATGCATCAATATGTAAATGAAACGCAACACTATTAAGAAAAACAAGGAGATCATTATTAAATCAAGGACATCTTATACCTTTGGAAAGGAGAACGGGAAGGGAAGGATGGGAACTTCTGAGAGGCTGGAAATACTCAATGTGGTGGTGGCTTACATGGGTGTTTGTTTTACCACCACTCTTACACAATTTTGCACTTTTCTGGTTGTATGTTCAGTTATTCAGGAAAAGAGAACTTGTTCTAATGCTTTGTAAAAAAAAGGAACTATGCTTTGTGGCACATTTTGGAATAAATGGTACCTTTCTTTTTCTTTCTTTAGCTCATATTCATAACTTTTAATTGACCACAAATAAGTTAAATATAATTCATCAAAATAAGCTCTAATATACTCAAGATAATGCTGTGATATAGATGCTCAAAAGGAAACAGATTTCTCTTTTTTCACTTTATTTATGCCATGAAAAGGTATTTTTTTAACTCAAAATCACATCAATAGTAATGATGGTCCTAATGACAGCTCCCAAACATATAAACCAATATGCCAACATTCTCATTTGATTCTTAGTCAAGCATCCTGGCTCACAGAGAGTTCTTTCAAGGAGTAGCTTAATGAAGTCCTAACGCTGGCCTGAAGAAGAAAGCAAAGAGAAAACTCAGGCCCGCTGTCATTTCCTAAAGCTACTTTTAAAATCAGGCTATCAATTAAACTAAGCAAAAGCTTCAGAAATTCAGAGAGAATGTTCTGAATAAATAGTTATTTTGCAGTGACTAAAATGGCAGTAGTCACTTTGGTTAATCAGTAACATATACTCAAGAACAGGATCAGAAAAAATAAAATAGAAGGGCCTTATTTTAAAAATCATGTGGATAATATTCTATTATCTCTCAAGGAATAAAAATAGCATTTTTATTAGCTTTAAAAAGCATAAGCAAAAGTAATCCATTACTTTTCCAAGTCAGTTGCAGACTGTTTCTCTTAATTGACGTTTTCAAGTCAATTGCAGACTGTTTCCTACTCTATCTGCATCCCCACAACCTTTTCTCAATTCTGCCTGCAATTATAGCCTTTCACATCAACAGCCTGGCCTGTGGATCCAAAATACCAAAGCAAGGCTCTGAATTTATATATATATATATAACATCTAGGTATGTGCCAATTTGCACAGATAATTGAGTAGTTAAAATTGTGCGATTCCAAATGTTTTAGGTTTTAATTCATATTTAGAATCCAAGAAGATAGTTACACACACACAAACACACACACGAGACACACCACATTATTACTATATATCTTCAGCCAGATAACCGCACATTCAAGTTATAGATCATCAGTCCCTAGTAACCTCAGTAATAGAAAACCTACAGGAAGAGTTTGTGTGATAAGACATCTATGGACATTTGTACTTCTTTATGGATAGCTTAGATAGGCTTCAAATAGTACATGTTCTAAATCCAGTGTTAAACCAAAACATAACATTTTAATACTACTTAGCATAATCACTTGGTTGTATGTATGGAATAGACATTGTAGTTTGTGCAAAAAAATATGCATTGTGTAAAGAAACAATAAAACTATTATACTAACGTCTTAATTTTTTTAAACATATAACTAAACGGTAAGACATTACAAGGTGAAAACTGCAATTATACTTCACCAACAACATACAATATAATAGATAGATGCATCTATAGCTGTCCTCAGTGCCATTTATTAATCATTAAATAACATCAGTGTTAAATAACATCAGTATTAAATAACATCAGTGCCTGTAACCTCTGAACATTCATTTCTCCACCTTACCCATATGGATAGTTTTATTTATTTATTTTTTGTAGAGATGGCTTTCATGAAACATATTTCATCTTCCTTTATAAGCTGAGAATGTTGCCTTTTCAGATCTTGAAGCAATTTGCAAATGCACATTGCAACATGCCTGCATTGGATGCTGCTATTGGAATACTGAAGAATAGAATGAAAAACAATACTTCCAGTAAGAACCCTCAAGGAAGAGGGGTTCCATGAGTTAGTTTTGAGATTTTCAGCTACATTTCAAAAGAATTTTGTGTTTTCTGCCCAAATTGCCAGAGCGTGTTTGATTTGGGGTATACCAAAGGACCGCTACCTCGGCTTTCTTGGTTGTCTGCTTTTAGCATTAAAAACAACTTAGTTAACCTTCTGCGTTTTAGGAGCAGCAAAACACAATATATGCTTTCACGTTTAACAGAGGCTCAGAAATAATAATAGTATCAATGAGTCAGGCTGGCTTTCTGTTGATTGATGGCCTTACTTACAGAAGAAAATGAGTGGATGTGGTGCAAAGCACTTTATTAATCATTTTTAAACTCCGAGTTTCTGAATGGCACTCTTTCATTATCCTCCTAAATGAAATCAACCAGAGTACCTTATTTGCCTATATATCTTAAAATTAAGAAAAAAGTTAATACCCTACATTCATATCAGATGATTCTTCGGCAGTTAAAAGAAAAAAAAAAAAGTGGTGTGCTGGATTTACTTCTGTTAACAAGCCCAGCCATTAACAAACCACAGAAGCAAGGTCTCCTCTCATTTATTCTCATTGTTGGTGACTTACTGCCAGATGATAATCAACAAGTGTCTCTTTCTACAGCCAATCAATCAGTCAATCAGAGCTTTTATTAAATAATTATAATGGCTTTAACATGACATTAAACTCTAAAAAAAATACCGTGGAATGTCCGAACTATAGTCGTTGAAGATATTCACAAAACAAAGGTAAACATGGCTCCAGAATGCTCCAATGCTGTTTTGATCTCTGGGTTTTCCATAATAAAAAACATTAATAAAGAGCTGTGTTGTTATGCTTTAGGACTCATCAGCCTACTTTCATGAAAAAGTACAGAGGACATGATCCTCACAGTCTTACAGAGACACAGGCATCAACCAAAAAGGAAAACAATTTTTAGTTCTAAGTTTAGGGAATTTACTAAACTAGGCTGTTTATAGTTTCCAAGCTTGGCTATAGAATGATATTTAGCCTTTGGATAGTGGATGGTCCTACGTGCCTGATGCGTATTAGACATTCATATGACTTATATATGAAAAAAATAATAAAATGCGGAATATAGAGAAAATAAATTTGAACAAAACAAATAATCTTACACTGAATACTCCCACCTATATTCCCTTCACTAGTGAAAAAGAAAAAAAAAAAAACTCCAAGAGAGTGAAGGTAAAAATTACAGAAAGGAAAAATTAAAGTGGAAACAAAAAATGTTTGCCAAAGGGAAACACACTTCAGATAAAAATAAACAAAATTCTCTTTGCATTTTTGTACTCATAATTTTTCCACTGGGTACATTTGCACAGTTGGAATTAGAAAAAAAAAAAGCAGCAAATTTCCCACTAGCACATTTGTTAGAAGAGGAAAAAAGGAATAAAGCCCCGTAGGTCAAGTCTCACAGAGAGAATGCCAAATGTCTTTGTGTCCAGTTATTTATGGTTTCAGATAATTGTACAGAAAATATCAAATTTGCATAGTGTGATTATTGCTGATTATTTATCTAGCAGTCAAAATGTTTCAGTGGTTCCTAGGATGACAGATTGACAAGTCCTTAAAACTCATTCATTTTATGAAATTTGCATGTAATTAGGCAATAATGAAGGGATGTTTGTGGACAGAGGATTATACTACAATATGCTGGAAGCAATTCAAATGCTTGACAAAGTGTTAACATTATCTTCAGATTCAACTAAGCCTTAAATGCTTGGCTAAAAATCACTAAATGCATGAATTGAGTAAAGAAGATTTAGAAAATTATCAATGGAGTAAAATGTGTTTTTTTTTTTCCACTCTTTAAAGCACATTCTCTCACTAGACTTAACTATATTTGGGAGTATTGTTGAATTCAAATGAGTCAGTAATGGTCTAAGATTTGAAGAGTAAAGGCGGGGAGAAAGGCCAAGATGGTGATGTGAAAAGGGCCATCTCAGGTGTCCACCAATCCTGTCTACGAGTTGAGCTCAGCCCCTCTCAAGGTGGTGACCTTGGACAGATTATGCCTGAAACTCAGTGCTTCTACACACCATGGTGTGTAGATTTGACACAGTAGTCTAATTCCTCAAGTCTGAAAAACAGTTTTTCCTCCCACTTCTAATGGCTTTTAAAGCCTGGACGTTTCCTGCAATTGAGGTTTTCTTGTAAAGTAATAACGTTTCTTTTCTCCCCCAGAAAAAAAAAAGTTACATATTTCAATTCATAGCATCTTAAAATTAAAGAATTATAGTGACAAGCACAATGCCAGATGATATAAAGATAGTCACACACAAAAAAATGATACCTATTATTATGTGGTCTTCCAGCTGAAATCCTACACCATTGCTTTTCCAGGGTTGAGATGGACATTATAAAATCTGCATTTGAAAGTTATAGATTGTCTCTGATCTGCACACAGAAACGTCTTTTCAAGTAATTGATGTATATTATGTAAAACGCTTCCTTTCAAAACCAGACTACCTGAAGTATTGGATTATTATAGTAATTTAAATCAATGAAAATCTTAACAAAGGTTTATGGAGAGTTATAAGAGGAATAAAAGTTATTTCTTTTGACTGCGGGATCCATAATTTATACCTTGATTTGAGAAGATAGGTGCTCATTACTTTGTGATTTTCCTAAGGATTTTTAATAGTGTTTTGGGGGTACTGAGTGTGGGAGAAGACAACCACATTTTAAAACAAAATATCCAACCAATTTTCTGTGCATAGACTGTAGAAAGCCTTGAATTTCATTCCAAAATGTGTAAACCTTGTCGCTAGACAATGAGGAAGCCAACAGGTGTTTTCCATCAGGAAATTCACCCAATCAACCACACAGACAAAGAGCTTTTAAAATCTACGAACTCCTCAAAAACCATCCATTTATATATTTTTACATCTCATGCTGTGACTCATTAGTCAAAGTAGGTAAATTTTAGACATTACACTTTAATATTGAAGTCATACCAAAATGCTGAAAAGAGTAAAGACATCTCAATCTTTGGTAGACTCTCATAGGATTCTTTCACTGAGATGGTTAAATTGAAAGTTGGTGAGTCATGGTAAGCTAATAGCTATAAACAACATCCCCACCCCCCAATATCATATGATTAGTGTCATAAAGCTCAAAGTGGGTTGGTAGCAGAGCTCTGCTCTATGTAGATACTCATGAAGTCAAGTGCCTTCAAACAAATGGTCCCACAATTTTCAGGGCCTCTGAGTCCTGCACCAGACCCATTGCAACCAGTCAGAAGTCAAGACAGACAAAGAGCTGGAGGGTGGGGTGGAAAGTATTTTTGAAGTTCAGGCTGGGCAGTGATGGCCCAGGTCCACTCCATGCACTGAATCTAGTCATAGTGATGCTGAAAAGGTGACCTAGCTGTGTGCAAATAAGAAAAAGGACATAGAATTTGGCATACGCATAGCTTTGTGTCTGCAACATATTGCCTGGTTATTGCTAATAGCTGACCATTGTTTGATTATTCTGTTAATCGGCTGCTATCTCTTTGAAGCAAAATTTCTACAAAGACTCCTCTATAGTGATATCTTTAGCCTTTCTCTTCTTATTTTCTCTTAAATTTAACTCTGTTTGACCTATATCAACAAAGCTGTTTTCATCAAGGTCATCAGTGACCTCCACCTTCAAAAACATGATAGTTATTCTTCAGTTCTTATTGTACTGGACCTGCCAGCAGGCTCTGCCTGAGAATATTATCCTTAACTTGGCTTCCAGGACATGACTCTCTCCTTGTTTTATTTCCCCTATCTCACTGTTTGCTGCTTCTCAATTTTCTTTGCTGGTTCCTTATTCTTTCTTCAACCTCTAAAAGTTGGACTGTTGTTCTTCCTACATTTGTGTCCACATTATATATTTAGCTCAGATGTCTCTCTGAAACTCCAGATCCATATATCCAATCAGCTACTCGGCTTTTCCACTTGAGTTTCTAATAGACCTGTTAAACTTAACATGCTTAAACTGAGCTCTAATTTACTGCACCCAAACTCCTTGTCCTCCATCAGTGGCAAGACCATCTTTCTACCCGCATATATATTGAAAACAAACAAACAATCAAAAACCCTTGATTCCTCTTGCTTTTGGCTCTGCAAAGATCTTGGTGGTGGATGCTTTAGGCTTTGCTTTTAGACTCTTTCTGGAATCTGACCACCCCACTCATCTAAGCCATCAGCACCTCTGTCCAGGATGACTGCGACAGCCCCCAGCTGTTCTTCAGTACCCATCCTTCCTCCAAGTGGCCACAGTGATCTCCTAAAAATTCAAGTTAGATATTTCACTCATTTACTTAACACCTCTATTTCCCATCTTCCTCTGATGTGAGACCAAAGCCCTTCCCATCACTTAAACCCCTTCATCATCTGGCCCCTATTCCCTCTCTGGCCTCCCCTTCTTCTGCTTCCCCCACTAGTGCTTCTGCTTCAGCCATACAGGCCTCCAAATACTCCCTCAAACATTTCAAGGCTGCCCCCCCCCAACAACTCCTCAACATTTAGCACTTTTTGTATCCTCGGCCTAAGATCATCATCCCAAAATTTCCTTATGGTTCATTCTTTCACTTCCTGAGGTCTTCTCAGTGAGGGCTTCTTTGACAATCTATGTTATATTGCAAATGACACTACCTACCCTCCACCTCAGCACTCTCAATCTCCTTCCCTCACTCTTCTCTTTGTCCTATCACTCTCAAATATCCCATATATTTTATTGGTTTATATTGGTTATGATCTCTTTCTTCCAAATGTTGTTTTGGTTAGTGTGAATCCCCAGTGCCTAGAAGTATGCCTGACATGATAGGCACTTCATAAATATTTAATGAAAAAGTGAATGAATGAATTTCCCCAGCTGGTGTCAGGACCAACTTAAAAAAGAAATTAAGAACAGCATATCTCTAAATCAAAGCATTTCTAGAGAAAAAGAATTCGGTGATAGTACTGAAAGCACTAATGGAGCCTGTCAGCAATGAAAATGCCAGAGTGGGAGATAATGATCGTATGTGGTACATGTACAATCTAAGAATAGGATCCATATCCTTAAAGTCATTAACTCCATAATTGACTCAACTTCCCTACCAGAATAAGTGAGGAGACCCTTGCATTGGATTCCAGGAGCATGGATTTGGTGTGAGCATAGATGGACCCGGCCTGTGAGGCTGGGGCATGGAGAACAGGATATATAGAAAAAATACAGTTTCCTGGGCCACACCCAGTAAGTCAAAACAGACTGTCAAATCCAGGTCAGGAAAGGTAGAATAAGAGAGAATCCACAGGAAGAACAAAATGTGAATTCAAAAGTCATCCTTTGAAGCAATAGTTATAGCAAATGATGGGAGCAATTTATAGGGCATCTGTGGTGTCACCTGCAAGTGCATAAGGAGCTTTAGGCAGCTGCTTTGTTCAGACCATAAGTATATTCATATGCAAATCAGAGCAAAAATCATTGTCCATTGTTGGGGAAGAGGTACTGGTGAAACTCACATCCATAGACTGCTGGTGGAACAACAGGGGCAGTATTTTTTTTTTTTTTTTTTTTTTTTTTTGAGACGGAGTCTCGCTCTGTCACCCAAGTTGGAGTGCAGTGGCGCAATCTCGGCTCACTGCAAGCTCCGCCTCTTGGGATCCCGCCATTATCCTGCCTCAGCCTCCCGAGTAGCTGGGACTACAGGCGCCCGCCACCACACCCGGCTAATTTTTTGTATTTTTAGTAGAGACGGGGTTTCACTGTGTTAGCCAGGATGGTCTCTATCTCCTGACCTCATGATCCACCCACCTCGGCCTCCCAAAGTGCTGGGATTACAGGCGTGAGCCACCGCGCCTGGCCGGGGCAGTATTTTTACAAGGAAAAATAGTAATGTAGAAAGTTATAAAAGTCATATCTTTCATGTAGGTCATACCATAACTTGGAATTTATTCTATGAAAAAATAATTAAACCAAAGAAAATAACTACATGCTCTAAAACACATTGTTGCAGTGTCTGTCAAAACCAGAATTTTGATAACACCTACAAGTTCATCAACAGATATTATGCTGCCTTTAAAATGATAAATTGCAAAGACTATGTAAAACAGTAGATAGCAGATCTTTTCTATAAAGGGCCAGAGAAAAAATATTTTAGGCTTTGAAGACCATAAGGGAGTCATAGATGATATATAAACAAATGGGCATGGTTGTTGTATCAGCCTGGTAGGGCTGACTTAATAGATAACATAAACTGAGTGGCTTACACAACAGAAATTTATTTTCTCACAATTCTAGAAGCTGGAAATCCAACATCAAGGTATTGACCAATCTAGTGTCTTCTGACGCCTCTCTTCTTGGCTTGCAGACAGCTGCCTTCTTGCCATGTCTTCACATGCCCTCCCTCTGTGTGCACACTCCTGGTATCTCGCTCTCTTCTTACGAGGACATCAATTCTATTGGATCAGGGCCCCATCCTTGTGGCTTCATTCAGCTTGAATAATCTCTTTAAAGGCCCTGTGTCTAAATACAGTCACACTGTGGGTTAGGGTGTTCACACACGAATTTTAAGGAGGCATAATTCTGTACATAATAGCTGTGTTCTAATAAAACCTTAATTTCAAAAATAGGCAAGGGGTTGTATTTGATCCATGGGCCATCATTTGCTGACTCCTGATTCAGAAGCATGGTACATATACCTAATATATGAATCGCAATATTAAATTATTTTGAAAGCACAACATGTAACTGTACATGCCAAGATTACAGTTATAAAATTATCAATATGCCCATAGGCATCTGGTCTGGTAATGTTTCCTTTTGTTCATTGTGTTTATTATTAATACTGCTACATTGGTAACAGGAAAAAGGTGGAGAGGATGAGGAAAAATGAAGAGAAGGAAGAAAATACTGGGAGTAAAAGCAAGCATTTAGTGTGCTTTTCCTCTAAGTCAGGTCCTCTGCTGAACGCTTTCTAGCCACTCGTGCATTAACTTCTCACAACAGAGTCAAGTCTTGTTTCCAAACCACTTCACAGATAAGAAAACTGAGGCTGAGTAAGTTAAGTGAATCACCCAGGGTCTAACAGCTCATCTGAGACCCAGGTTTGTCTAACTCCAGAATCTAAAGTCTTAACCACGGTTGCTCTCAACTTCTTTGATTATCCACAGTTTTTATAGTAAGAAAATATGATTAAAGAATTATATTCATTTGCCAATAGTATACATTGAATACAAATTAGACAAGCACCTTATGTAGCTACAAACACAGTAGGATAGCGTTGTTTTGAAAGGTAATAGGTGAACCATATGAAATTCACTTTATTATAAGTACAAAATGTTCAAATATGGAAAATTTCATATGATTCAACTTAATTTTCAACTCAAAATCAAGGTAGATCTTGGCTCTGGCATTGGATGCCACTCAGGTGGGCCCACCTCATGAAAGCTTTTCCAAGGTAAACATTAAGGCCTGCCGCAGCCTGGAGAGTCAAATCAGCCCAAACAAGGTACAAAGATTTCCATTTACTGGGCTACAGCAGAGGAGGGTCTTCAAAAGTATTTACACATTCTTTGCTAGCGATGTGCTTCATGTTTGGGTGCAAAATATAAATAGGCTGAAAAATATTTGTTTATTATTTTAGGAAATTTAGAAGTTGTGAAAAATGTCAAATTTAACAACCCCTGAGACTGAAACTCTTTATCCATTTGCCTGACTGCATATGGAGTTTGGGAGATTGCACTGCTAACTTCTACCCTAGGCTTGCCTCTCCAATGAGTTTGAACTCTGAGCAGAAAGGACTGCTTCTCACTACAAGGGAATTCACTGGTCTTAGGATGTTTTTTTTCTTGGCCTCTGAGCCCAGAAATAGGATTAATGCCAAGTCTATTGGTCAGTGGTCAGAAATTGCCACATGTCAATCACTGAAGAGTTGATAGACCATCCTCTCACAGTTGCCTAAGTGTTAAGTGGTTCAGAAGCTACTAACCAGTTGAAAAACTGTTAATCAGATAAACCATTAAACAGGAGTCACAGAGGACACTAGCAGAGGAAAGGCTGCATGGTCATCTGAGAGCTAAGGACCTGGGCCTACCTGTTGATTGTGGTCCATTGGTGCGCTGGGGCCCATAATCATTAAAGACACCCTCCCACAGAAGCGCTTCCTGGGGCCTGAATGGATACAGCCTCGGTTGGACAGTGAAGAGTTGGAAATAGGCAAAGATTCATGCATTGCTCTAGCATATAAAACCTCTTGTGGAGTTGGAAATACCTGCTAACCAAAATGGACCATGGGAGAGTTAAAGACATTTCAGACAATTCTCAGAGATACCAGTAGTATTTCTGAGTGTGTGTGAGCTCTGTTTGGGGTTCAGGATCAATGGAGCTTCCAAAAAATGTTTTCCATAGTACACTTCTCTTCTGGCCTCCTGGTGGGAAAACACAATGTGTGATATCATGCCAAGGCACACCATGTATGATTAATCAGATTCCATCAGATTCTCCATGTATTACATCTCATGAAAAACAAGAAGTTGAGCAGCATCACTGATGAGTCAGATATTGAAACTCAGGATGCCCCATTCCAGCTCCTTTGCAGAAATTAGATACTTAGTGTAGCCCATGCCCAGCAGAGAGCCAGCATTCATCTGATGTTTGGTTTCATTCTTTAAAAAATTAATGCATTAAAAAAGACTGGCTCCAGGCATGTAAAATTAAGCCAAGGCACTCCCCATTTTACCAGGCAAAGGAGGTAATGATCTTCTCTATACTCATCTCTCTTCTTCTTAAAGTTTTGCAGCTAATATTCTCTATTACATGTACCCTGGACACTCATTAGAGCCTGAAGCTGCTATTCCAACATGTGTGGGTGAGGGCATGAGAGGTGTAGGTGATTTTATTGGATCCCACCCTCCCTATGATTTGATTACCCCATCACTCAAAATTACTTAGCCTATTAAATTCAGTGCCCGCCATTTCTCCACCTCCTGCCTCACTTCTGTCTCCCTGACCTTCCTTTTTCACTGAAGCTACTTGTTGTTTGTCTTGCTACAATAAATAAAACCCACTGGGCTTCCAGGATCTCCATGTACAGACCACATTCTTCATCAAATTACGTGCTTACCATCTTCATTAAGGTGGAGGTGGGGAAGGGAAACGGAAGGTCAACTGCATGCTGTGATTTATTCTTCAATCAAAACCCTTAGAAAGAGCACTCTTATTCACCCCGTAAACCAATTCTTTAAGGAGGTTTCCATGCCTCTGCCAGTCATGGAATAATTCCCAAATATGCACATTGCAGGAGGCCCCCTCATACTTTATTAGCAAACTAACCAGGCTGGGCATGGTGGCTTATACCTCTAATCCCAGCACTTTGGGAGGCTGAGACAGGCAGATCATGAGGCCAAGAGATTAAGGCCATCCTGGCCAACATGGCGAAACTCCGTTTCTACTAAAAATATAAAAACTAGCTGGGCGTGGTGGCACGAACCTGTAGTACCAGCTGCTTGAGAGGCTGCGGCAGGAGAATCACTTGAACCCAGGAGGCGGAGGTTGCAGTGAGCCATCGCCCCACTGCAGTCCAGCCTGGCAACAGAGTGAGACTGCGTCTCAAAAGAAAAAAAAAGAAAAGAAAACTAACCAACTGGTTCATTGATAGTTTCTATATTCTAACTGTATCTCATTTAAGTGTGAATGCTATTTCTGAACAATCCCTGTGTAATGTGGCACATCTGTGCCCAAATCCCTAGAACCTATAAATACCATCATTTTTGGAAAAAGGAGTCTTTGGATTAAGTTAAGGATCTTGAGATGAGATCATCATAGATGACTCAGGTGGGACATAAATCCAATGATATGTCCTTATAAGAAACAGAAGAGATGAAGACACACAAAGAAGGTGCTATAAAGACAGAGGCAGAGACTAGAGTGATGTAGCCACAAGCTAAGGAGGCCAAGAGGCCAAGGATTGCTGATAACCACCAGAAACTGGAAGGGGCAAGGAAGGATTCTCTTCCAGAACCTTCAGAGGAAGCATGTCCCTGCTGACATCTTGATGTTGGACTTTTGGCCTCCGGAACTGTGAAATAATGAATTTTTGCTGTTTTAAGCCATCCGGTTTATGATAATTTTTATGGCAAACCTAGGACTCTAATGTGCCCACTCTTTCAAATACATTTGGAAATGAACCTTCTTCAATAATTCCACCCCAAATAAGAGAAAATCTAGTGTGATTTATAATGTGATATGGAGGATGCTTTCTGTAAAGAGGAATCATGTCTGCCTAATTCCTTCAACAAATATTTAGCCATTCAACAAATATTTATTGAATGTGAGCTCGCTGCCAGGCCCTGTAATAAATGCTGGAGATGAATTCTTTCCCTCGGGGATCTTATGTTCTAATCTTACCAGAGCTCTTTGATGAGGGCAGGAGGTGTTTATAAATAAGCAATTAAACAAGGGACAGCTGGTGGCCCTAATGCAGTTAGATTTCAAATGTCTTGCAAAAATTCTGTGCAAAATAAATATTCAAAATGGAGGTAGTCTGGCATCAGAGCAATGCTTGGTTATAGACCAATAACCAGCTCAGAAAAAAGAATCAAGAAATAGAAATGAACAAGCTCTTTTCACTATAGAAAATTGAGCTCTGTGACCAAAAACTTAATTTGAAACTATTTGGAATGAGGAGTATATAGTGAAATCTCCAAGTTGCTGCGGCTAATAAGCTGCTCCAAGTAGTGAGATGTCAAACTGTTACCAGTGAAACCTCACGAATGAGTAGAAAAATGGCCAATGAACTTCAGCATAAGCAAGGACGGACAAGTTAAAACTGTGGTGGCAGGGGAATCAGCCAAGGCCTTCTTCCAGTGATTAGCTCTTAGCATCTTTCCTTTTGATCATCCAGAAGCGATTCTAGTTTCTTATCCAAACTGTACACCAGTCCAGCCCATCTTCATCCCCCAAAATTACTTCTAAAATTTAGGACATAATTAATAAAGTTACTGGAAATGAAAACAGAAAACAGAATCAAACATTAAACAATTCTTATACTTGCAGTGACACAGAAGGGTTTGCCTCTTCGTGGCCAAGAAAATATTCATTGAGTATGGAACGCAGAGGCATAGAGGTCTACCATATAAAAACAGAGTGAATAAAACAGTATTATTATGTGCAGAAATGGAAAGCACACCACCTGGGTTAGTAAAGGTTATGCACACTTAAAGGATATGGGTGATTCATCACTGATTATTACATGAAACTCTAGATAGACTTGAAAGGCTCCCTTTGAAGTTTATTGTGTGTGTGTGTGTGTGTGTGTGCGCGCGCTGTGTATACATATATACAGCAGATGTTTGATACATATTTATTGGTTGATTATTAATTGAAAAAGTACCACAGAGAAAACAAAAAGCAAGCTATTTCATCAAGCGAGGAGTAAATTTAAGGAACTTGTTAATCATGAAGATTATATGGACTGACCACAGAAATAGACTCCAAAGGTGGGGGAGGACGTGTACTGACGTAATCTACATAAGTTATTGCAGGAAAAAGTTTTCAAGGGTGGGAGAAATAAGAAGTTTCCACAGGATTGGTATGAGGAAAAGATGATGAAACTGTAATAATATTTGGTAATTGATATTTTGAAAATTTCACACTAAAATATTTTGAAACCAACAAAAGAAACACTAAGTAAAAGAGATCCATGGTTTGAGCTATATACAATCTCTTTTTATTGTTTTTATAAATCATTATTTTAAACTTTAAAAATACATATGTGCACACACACTCCCTTTTATTCTTTTGGGGGTTTGGGGGGGTAGCATATTCTGTACATCACCCCATATATTGCTTATTTTTACTTGAACAACCCTATGTATTTGTATATAAATAATATTTTCATTTTTTTAAAAAGCTGTATTATATTTTGTTATACACACACAGCATAACTTATTCAACAGGACCCTAGTGATGAACAGTAAGTTCTTCTGAACTTTTCTGTTTTTACAAACTGTTTCATTGAATAATTGTGCCTCTGTGGGTATATCTATAGCATAAAAATTTCTAAAAGTGAAATTACTGAATCAAAAAGTCTGTACGTTTTTAATTTTAATAAATGGTACCAAATTGTCTTCCATAATGTTATATCAATGTATGCCAATGTAATGTCATATAAAATGTCTTATGTTTCTAAACAAATATTTTACTGCCCTGTCTAGCGCTAAATCCTGATATATTCCTGTCTAGGCTCACTTCACTGTATTTAGGCAAACTGACTAAATGCAAGATACTATACACTGTATTTCTGGATATTTGTCCACATCATTAGCATCTTCTGTGTGCTCCTGAAAGAAGGTGTCATTTCCCCTGACCTTGCTTGATAAGATTCCCAGAAGAGATCCAGGCATGTGTAGCACTTGAAAAATGCTATTTGATATTGATGATAATGACAAATGACATTTTAATTTACTAAAAGAGCAATTCAAGCTTCAGAAATCTTGGAGTCTCACTTAAAATAATACACAACAACAGTCTACCCTTGCTATCCTTTTCATGGTCAGCTAATAAAAATACTTTTAATATAACAGTTCTGTTTGAATAGTATTAACTTGATATTAGTTTTGTATTTTTATAGACTTCAATTTGTGCTGATTCCTTAGGAAAAACAGATTTACATTTGATAAAATATTTCATCCTCTATTTCCTTTGCTGTTTCTGAAATACAAAGTATATTCATAAAACCCAAAGTGTCTGTTAAAAGTAAGAATGAATGGAGTCCCCAAAAGTGATTTATCTCTATCGCTTGAGGGGCTAATACATCATATGCAGTTATAACGGCAGCCGCAGATACCAAGATAACATTGTGCGAGTTGAGTTCGACATATAGAGTACTCCATGGGAGCCTTTAAGTGAAATTTTATATCAGGTCCTAACAATTTATATAATCATGAAAACATTTTATCTAAGTTCTTGTGCCTCAAATCTGGGCTGCAGAGAAGGCTGATACGCATTTAGAGCTCTCCTGTCTGGAAGCTTGCCTTGTTGTCAAAGGTAATGCAGGTCATGTACTCACACACATAATAAACACATATAACTGTGTATTGAATAAACTGGTGAAAATGGAGAGGAATCTAAAATTATAGTACTTAGGTATATGGAAATAAATGGTAGATATTCACCTTAAGCAACCTCTGGTAGAAGCAAAGTCAGAATAAGTGATTTTAGTTTTGAAGAACATGTGGCTTACTAACCTTCCCTCAGCCCACAGTACATACAGTAAAATCCATGGTATAGCAGGGTAGTCTGTAGAGATTTTTTTATGTAACTTCATCAAAGAGTCTCAACTGAACAAAAGAGATAAGCTAAATTTGAGTTAGAATATCTCTGACGGAAGCAAAGAAGGAGAGGCTGGAAAAGGTATACAAACGAGAGAAGCTATGATGAGGAAAAGCAAAGAGATAGCAAATGTGGTGCTCAGGGGAAAGAAAAAAAGAATAAATGTTAAGGAAATACTACACGCTGCACAGCAGAAAGTATAGCTTGTAAATATTAAAAGTTAAGGATTTAAATTTTTAAAGAGGGGCAGTCTAAATGCTGTGCACATAAATGAAATCTTAAATCCTACAGAATTACATGAACAATTAAGTCAAAATTAAGATAGGATGATTCAGGAGATTGGAAGGAGAGAACTGAAGCCTTGTAGAACCATCAGTTTAAAAAAATTACTCTCATATCTGTTCTTTTTTCTTAATTAAATGAAATTGAGGGAGTGACTTGTGAGAAGTATATTATTTAATGTAGCTCTTCTGATAATGAAGCTCAGATGACTTGAAACAAATTAACTGTAAGGAGCAAAAAGGTGGGTGGTTGATAGTTTTCAACTATCTTGCCATGAGCCAAAAAGTGTGATCAACATGGGCCATCAGTCAGGGTGCCAGAATTAGATGGATCACACAGACAAAGAAAACTGGGGAAAATTGAATAAAGAACTATTTACAAAGGTGTGAGAGGATTAAGGTAAGGAAACAAAGGAGAGTGGACACTCTGGGGCTGGCCACAGCAAGAAGACAATCCCACACCTGGGCATCAGGGGCAAGGTGAGTGCATACTTTCCTGAATCCAGCAAAAGGAACTATGACTTCCAGAGAGGAAAACAATGATCAAATTTAGCCCCACAGAAGGGAAGAAGAGGGCTCATGACCTGAAGCACTGTCTTCCTTCCCACCAATTGCCTGGCATTTTTTCCTACTGGACAAAAAAAAAAGTAGAGTCAAGGGGCAAGGGAGCCATGGATACAAGCCCATACATGCCACATCCTCAGAGCAAAGAGCAGGGTATAGGAAATCTAGAAGAACTGAACGGGTACATGGAAAACAACTAGCAAAATGAGCAAACTTTTACAAAAATATATTGTTGATCAAAGTTATTTGTCCTGGAATTGGTTGCATCATTTATGAAGTCAAACTCTTTAAGAGCAAAGTAGACCTCTGATAATGCTGCATTAACTCTTTCTTGCTCAAGACTCCATATGAAGAACTATAGCTTCTTTGATCCCATTGGTTACAGTCAGTCAGTAAGGAAGACAGCACTACCAGTCCTACCTGTATATCTGTCATGGAGCACTTAGCTTTATTCTTCTTCATGACATCAGATTAAACCTTCAGAAGCTATGTAAATTTTAGCAATATTTCCCTTTAGGAAGTTGAAAACAAAGAATCTAGATAAACAGGTATACATCTGTTGCTATTGTACTTCCAGGAAAATGTCAACTTGAAGTTTAAGTCTTATTAATGTGACTTAGTAGAATCAACTTACTTATTGAAAATAATTTGTAAATCACAACCTGTGAAACTGAAAACTGTTGATAATTTTCCAAAATTGCATGATTAATTACTAAGATTGGCATGTGTATTTATGAAATGTGATTGAAAATTCAGAAAATAGACTAGGTCAAGCAGAAGAAAGAATTTCTGAACCTGAAGACAGGTCTTTTGAAACAATCCAGTCAGACAAAGAGAAAAAGAAGAGAAAAACAAGAGGAGGAGGAAGAAGAAGAAGATGAGGGAGGAGGATGAGGAGGAGGGAGGAGGAAGAGGGAGGAGGAGGAGGGAGGAGGACGAGGAGGGAGGAGGAGGAGAAGGAGGAGGAGGAAGAAGAAGAAGGAAAAAGAAGACGAAGGAGAAGGAGGAGGAGGAAGAGGAGAAGAGGAAGAGGAGGAGGAGGAGGGGGAGGATAAGATAGAAAATATAATGAAGAAAGCCTATGGAATGTGTGGTAAACCATTAAATAAACAAATTTTCACATGGGAATTTAGATGAGAAAAAGACACAGAAAACCTATTTAGACCAGTTTCAGTGCCTCACACCTGTAATTCCAGTGCACTGGGAGGCCGAGAGGGAAATATCACTTAAGGAGTTCAAGACCAGCTTGGGCAACACAGCAAGGTGCTGACTCTCCAAAAAGCTAAGTGTGGTGATGCATGCCAGCAGTCCCAGCTATTCAGGAGGCTGAGGTGAGAGAATTCCTTGAGCCCAGGAGTTTGAGGTTGCACTGAGCTATGATGGCACAACCACTCCAGCCTGAGTGACAGAGCAAGACCCTATCTCAAAAAAAAAATAAAAATAAAAATAACAAAAAGAAAATTTTAAAAAAATTATTATTTAATGAAATAATAGCTAACAGCTTCCCAAGTCTTGGGAGAGATGTGGACATCCAGATACAGGAAGCCCAAAGATTCCCCAGAGAGATTCAATCCAAAATGTCTTCTTAGAGGCGCATAATAGTCAGAAGTCAAAGAACAAGGGTGAATTTTTAAAAGAAGAAGAAAAAAATGTCAAGTCACACATATGGAAATCTCAATTGTTATAACAACAGCTTACTCAGCAGAAACTGTATAGGCCAGAGAAAATGAGTGTTGAGAGAAAAAGAAACTGTCAGCCAAGAATACTATACTCAGTAAACTATCCTTCAGAAATAAAGGGGAAGTCTTCCCAAGTGAGCAAAAACTGAGGGAATTCAAAACCACTAGACCATCCCTACAAGAAATGCTTAAGAGAATACTACATCTGGAAGTGAAAGGACAATATTTATCACCATGAAAACACATGAAAGTATAAAACTCACTAGTAAAGCAGATACATAAATGAAAAAGAAAGAAATCAAATGTTATCACTACAGAAAACCACCAAACCATAAAGTTAGACAACAAGAGAGGAAGAAAGGAAAAAAAGTATACAAGACTACCAGAAAACAACAAAATGAGAGGAGTGAGACCTTACCTGCCAATACTAATTTTGAATATAAATGGTTTAAATTCCCCAGTTAAAAGACATAGACTGGCTAACAGGATAAAAATAACATCCAACTATATGTTATATGTTGCCTACAAGAAACTCACTTCATCTGTAAAGAGAAACATAGACTGAAAGGGAAAGGATGCAAAAAGATACTCCATTTGAGCAGAAACCAAAAGCAAACAGGAGTAGCTACAATTATATAAGATAAAGTAGGCTTTCATTTAAAAGAAGATTCAAAATAAATAAAGTCAATATATAATGATAATCAATTCAGCAGAAAGATACAAAAATTTTAAATATATGGGCACCCACTACAGGCGCATCCAGTTATATAAAGCAAGTATTATTAATATTAGAGCTAAAGAGAGAGAGAGAGCCCAACATAATAACAGTTGGAGACTTCAACACCCTACTCTCAGCATTGAACAGATCGTCTAAGCAGAAAACCAACAAAGAAACATCAGATTTAAACTGTACTATAGACTGAAAGGAGCTAACAGACATTTACAGAACATTTCAAAAACTCCAGAATATATATTCTTCTTATCAGCAGATGGAATCTTTTTCAGAGTAGAACACATGTTAGGCCACAAAACAAGTCTCAACCAATTTTTAAACATTGAAATTATATCAGACAATAATAGGATAAAACTAGGAATCAATGACCAAAAGAAACTTTGGAAATTGCACAAATAAATAAAAATTAAACAACTTGCTCCTGAATGACCAATGGGTCAATAAAGAAATTAAGAAGAAAATCAACAAATTTCTTGAAGCAAACGAAAATAAAATACAACCTACAAAAACCCATGGGATATAGCAAAAGCAGTACTAAGAAATAAGTTTATAGAAATAAACACTACATCGAAAAAGTAGAAAGCTTTCAAACAAACAATTTAATGATGTACCTCAATGATCTAGAAAAGCAAGAACAAACAAAACCTCAAATTAGTGGAAGGAAAGAAATAACAAATATAAGAGCAAAAATCAATGAAATTGAGGCTGAAAAAATGATGTTTTAAAAAGATAAAGAAAATTGACAAACCATTAGCTTAGATAACTAAGACAAAATGAGAGAAGTGTCAAATGAATAAAACCAGAAACAAACCAAAAAAAAAAAATTACAACAGATAGCACAGAAATACAAAGACTGACTAGATACTATTATCAACAGCTGTGTCCAACAAATTAGAAAACCTAGAATAAATGTAAAAATTTCTAGACACATGTAAACTATCAAGATTGAACTAAGAAGAAACAGAAAATCTGAACTGACCAGTAATGAGTAACAAGATTAAATCAGTAATAAAGTCTCCAAGAAAAAAAAAAAAAGCACAATACCAGATGGCTTCACTGATGAATTATATCAAACTTTTAAAGAAAAACTAACATTAATCATTCTCAAAGTATTCAGAAAAAAACTGAAGAAGAGGGAATTTTCCCCTCTAACACATTCTATGAAGCCAGTTTTATTTACCCTGATACCAAAACCAGATATGGATACAAAAACAAAAACACTACAGGCCAATATCTCTGATGACCATGTATGCAACAATCCTCAACAAACTACAAGCAAACCAAATCCAACAGCACATCAAAAAGATTATACACCATGATCAAATGGGATTTATCCTAGGGATGCAAGGATGGTTCAACATATGCAAATCAATAAATGATACATAACATCAACCAAATAAAGGACAAAAACCATATGATCTCAATAGAAGCATAAAAAACTTTTGATAAAATTCAACCCCTTCATAATTGAAAACTCTCAATAAATTATGTAGACAAGGAATATACCTACCTTAGCATAATAGAAGCAAACCTATAGCTAATGTCATGCTGGAAAAAAAAATGAAAGTGTTTTCTCTAAGAACCAGCCCATGACAAGAATGCCCAATTCAACACTTTTGTTCAGCATAGTACTGGGTATCTTAGCCAGGAGCAATTAGGCAAGAGAAGGAAATTAAGGGCATCCAATTTAAAAGGAGAAAGTCAAATTGTCCCTTTTTTCAGATTACATAATATTGTATGTAAAAAAAAAAAAACTTAAAGATTCTACCAAAAACCTCTTAGACCTCATAAACAAATTTATTAAAATTTTAAGATACAAAATCAACACACAAATCAGAAAAATTTATACAAAAATAATAAACTAGCTGAAAAAGAAATCAGGAAAGCAATCTCATTTATGATAGCTATAAAGTAAAATAAAATACCTAGGAATAAATTAAACCAAAGTGGTGAAAGATGTCTGTGATGAAAATTACAAAATACGGATGAAAGAAATGGATGAGTACACTTAAAAATAAAAAGACAAACCATTTTTATGGATTGGAAGAATTCAAATTGTTTAAATATTAATACTACCCAAAGTAATCTATAGATTCAACACAATTCCCATCAAAATATTAATGACATTCTTCACAGAAATAGAGAAAATTTATACAGAACCTTAAAAGACTCCAAATAGCCTAAGAAATCCTGAGCAAAAAGAACAAAGTGGGAGACAACACACTATCTGATTTTAAACCATACTACAAAGCTATTGTAACTAAAACAGCATGGTACTGATATACAAGCAGACACATAGGCCAATGAAATAGAATAAAGAACCCAGAAATGAATATATTTATTTACAGTCAACTGATTTTTGACAAGGCACCAAGAACATACATTAAGGAAAGAACAACCTCTTCAGTAAATGATGCTGAGTAACCTGCATATCTATATACAGAGGAATAAAACTAGTGTCTTATCTCTCACCATATAAAAAACTCAACTCAAATAAATTGAACACTTAAATATGAGAACCTAAACTATAAAACTAATTTAAAAAATAGGAGAAATGCCTGAGTACATTGGTCTAGACAAAAATTTTATGGATAAGACTCCAAAAACACAGGTGAGAAAAGCAAAAATAGGCAAATGGAATAATATCAAACCAAAAACCTCCTGCACAGCAAAAAGAAGCAATCAAAAGAGTGTAGAGACAACTGACAGAATGGGAGAAAATATTTGCAAACTATTCATCTGACAAGGGATTAATATCCAGAATACACAAGGAACTCAAACAACTCAATAGCAAAAATGATTAATAATAATAATAATGGTCCAGTTAAAAAATTGACAAAGGGTTTGAATAGACATTACTGTTAAGAATTCATGCAAATGGTCAATGGGCATATGAAAAAATGCTCAACATCACTAATTGTCAATGAAATGCAAATCAAAACCACAGTGAGTTATCATCTCACCCCACTTAGATTGTCTCTTACTAAAAGACAAAAAAAATAGCAAATTCTGGTGAGGATGTGGAGGAAAGTCGAATTCTCATACATTGTTGTGAAAATATAAATTTGTACAACCATTAGGGAAAACAACATGGGCCAGGCAATGTGGCTCACACCTGTAATCCCAGCACTTTGGAAGGCCAAGGCGGGTGGATCACCTGAGGTCAGGAGTTTGAGACCAGCCTGACCAACATGGTGAAACCCTGTCTCTACTAAAAACACAAAAATTAGCTGGGCATGGTGGCCAGGCACCTGTAATCCCAGCTACTTGGGAGGCTGAGGCAGGAGAATCACCTGAACCCGGGAAGCAGAGGTTACAGTGAGCCAAGATAAAGCCACTGCACTCCAGCCTGCGCAACAGAGTGAGACTCCATCTCAAACATAACAACAAAAAAAAAAAAACCAAAACAAAACAACCATGGAGGCTTCTCAAACAAACTAAAAGTAGAACTACCATATTATCCAGTAAACCCATTGCTAGGTATTTATTCAAAGGAAAGGAAGTCAGTATATTGAAGAGATATCTACATCTCCATGTTTATTGCAGCAATATTCACAATAGCCAAGATATGGAATTGATTTGTGTGTCCAACAATAGATGAATGGATAAAGAAAATGTGAGCTATACACACAATGGAATACTCTTCAGCCATAATAATGAAATCTCATCATTCACAGCAACATGGATGAGCCTTTAAGACATTATGTTAGGTGAAATGTCAGGCACAGAAAGATAAATACATGTTCTCACTTACATGTTGGAGCTAAAAAATTTGAGCTCATAGAAATAGAGAGTAGAATTGTGGTTATTGGAGGCTGGGAAGGACAGGGGAAGGATAGGAAGAGGTGGGTTAGCTAATACAAAATTATAGCCAGATAGGAGAAATAAGTTCTAGTGTTCTGTAGCACAATACAGTGACTATAGTTCACATTAATTTACTATATATTTTCAAATACCCAGAAGAGAGGATTTTGAATGTGTCCAAAATGAAGGAATGATAAATGTTGGAGGTGACAGATATGCTAATTATAATGTGACCACTGCATATTGCATATATGTGTATCAAAATATCACTCTCTACCCCATAAATATGTACACTTATTATGTACCCACCAAAAATAAAATTTTAAAAAAAATGAAAGAGGGAAAAAATACATTTTAAACAATAAATCTATCAAACATAAATTTTATTTATATTTGGATGCATCATTCCAGACATTTTTATGTAAAAATGAGGGTGTACATACAGCTTAGGAAAATCAGATATGCATTTCAAAAATAAGATTAATATTTTACTTACTCTAAAATTATTTTATATGTATTCTAAAGCCCTCATTTATTAAAGACATGTAATACAAATGTAGAGTTACATTTATATAAACATTTATTTTAAAAATATTGCATATTATATATATAAAATCAGTTTAATGTTTATAATTCATTTTATATAGTGGCTGTTTTTCAAAACAATAAATATATTTTCATAACATGACTGTCAATACTTTCTGAATACAACTTGCTTACATTCAATTCTGTAACTTTTCCTTCTTTCTGAAATTTAAGATTTGAATTTTCTTCCTTCTGATTATTATAATGGAATCATTAACATTTTACTATTATAAATTATTTAATTTAAAATTTTTAAAAGTAATGATAGCACCTATCTCATTATCTTTTTAGGATTGATTTACAGGAAAATTTGGTATCATACAACATACGCATAAAGCATAAAAGTGAACATTTTTTATCTTAAGATTTCTCCATGGTTCAAACATTATTTTAATCACCATTTTAATGGCTATATATCTGTAAAATTTATCTGTCATCATTTTTTGAAAAGTTTAATTATTGAATATATGGGCCCTTTCATATTTTTAAATCTTTATAATTTTTAGTAAACGTATCACTTTGAAAACAAAAAAAGAATAACAAATAGCCAAAGAGGCTGATATTCAAGAATTAAGGGATAAGGAGAGGCGTAGATTATAAGTGCAAAAGAAAGTGAGAGAAGGGACCAACTCAATGGGGTCTGTGATGCTGGGCCGGGCTCCATGATGAAGGTACAACATGGGTTAAGTGTGAAAAATTACACAGAACTTGACAACAATAAAAACTAGTGACAACAGCAATTCAAATGAATAGATACTGAATATATATATGTGTGTGTGTGTATGTGTGTGTGTGTCAAACAGAATAGAATATAGAAATATAGAGAATAGAATGGAGAATAGAAATAGAATATGGAATGTAAATAGAATGCAGAATAGAAAGTATATTGGTTCTAGATATCATCACAACCTTATAGTAAGTTAATGAGCTAGAAAATTTCTTCAAGTCCCTGAACAGCGCCACGAGGGTTATTTTATCATCTCCTCACTTTATCTATTCCAAAACCTAGCATAGTGCTTGACATGCAGTAGGTTTTCAATGAAGATCTGCTAAATTAATTCCTCCCTGTTTCTTCGCTATGACACTTATGTAAATCATGTATTGTTTCATCATGAAATTAATTACTTAGTGGCGGTGTATTAACCAGTGTAAGAGCTGAAAATATAAACAATATTTTTTAAAAAACAAAACAAGAATGACTTGATTAAGCTAGAATTTTTTAAATAGAGATTTATATTGCATTCTAAGTTCTGATTTGATTAAATGGTGTTTTTGTTTTTTAGCTGTGGCAGATTTTCTCTCCAGATCTCTAGTCTCCTGAATCCTAGCTTTCAAGGCCCATCCGTCCACAGGTATTTCTATGCCACAATTACAGGATCTGCAGGATGAGCAAAGGGAAAGAGGGGCTGGGGAAGGGATGGGGAGCTGAACACATAAAAAGATGGGTACGGTCTCTGCCTTTGGCCTTCATGGTCCCCATACGGGACAAGGCTAAGTCATACTGTACACATGCAGAAGGATTCCAGACACTCAATCTACTAATGCCAAGCAGGAGGAAGCCAGCTATCTGTCCTAAAGGAATTTAGATAACAAAGAAGTAAATAGCAGTCAGAGAAACTGGGGAAGGTTTTGTGGAGAAAGTGTGACCTAATTTTAGTAGGGGGATTATGAAGGATTTGGATAATTAGAAAGCATGTTGAAGACTTCTCGTCTTCAAGGCAAAACACACTCAAAGGCAGAGGGTCTGGAGTGAGAATAGCTTGTGAAGGACAATGAGGCTGCTTCCTACATGGAGTGGAGGCTGCGACAGGGAGCAGGACAATTCCACAGTGACTATAGAGCCAAATAATTTTCTTAATGAACCGATGCCACTTAATTTGTCCAGCCAAATGATGGTAGAATTCTACTGGGAAAACCGTCTTTGTCTTCATTTCCCTACATGTCCATTGAATAAATAAAAGAATAAATAAAAGAATAAATAAATGATTGCTGTCCTCCTAGGTTAGTTTCCAAAGGAGTCTAACGTGTGTGTGCGTGTGCGCATGTGCATGTGTGTGTGTATTCTAAGTATGCTACTATTGTTCAAAACATTCTGAACCTTTTTCTCAGTGACCATATTCTTTCCAGTATTCTCAACAATGGTGCCATGTCGTTTAGTTTTTAAGGATGGACTTGATATTGGTAAAAAGGTTTCACATTACATAGTCAAATGTAAGAAAGGGCAAATAAGCTTGATAATGTATGTTTGAATCATCTCGAAGCAACAGTAACCAAATGAGGTGAATCTTCTTGTGTGGTTTGGAAGTGGCTTAGAAATGTGTGGCAATAAAGATACTCCTCAGGGAAAGACCAAGAAAGATAAGGAGGAATTTCTCAGGCTCAGTTACCAAATCCTTACCACATTAATAGCCTCTCCCTACTGACAGTCTCTTAAACGTAGAGACCCCCTTATTTAGACAACTTTGTATTTGAATTCACTTCATCAGAAGAACAAATACAAAATTTGAACTAGAAAGTTAATTTCCTAGGTCCTAATTAGAAAATACGATGTGGGGAAACTTATTTAAGTTCCTGTATTTTGAATTGCACACATATCTGCAAGTTAAATAGTTCTGTTATTCACCTACATATTAGATTCTTTCAGCTAAAAGAAATTCCTAATATAAAGTTTTCCATCTTCGACTTCGAGTTTGCACTATTTTAAGGTTTGTGGTAATTCATTCTTGTGTGGTTAAATGTCATTCTCATTGGAAGGTGTCTATGTTTTTAATTTCACTTCTTTCCTGGACTTGGGACTAGGGTATAAAAACAATGGAAACTTTGTTGAAGCTTTTTAAAAAACATATTCCAACTATTTAAGAAATAGAATATTTATGTTAACATATGTTTAATACAGGTAGTGGTTACATATAATGTTATTTCATGTGTTTATGTATACTTGGAATATTTGACAATTATAAATAAAATTATTGGATATAGTGCATTAAAAATACACTTGAAATCCTTAAGAAAAGGAACACAGACCACAAATTTTGCAAAAAAAGAAATTAATGACTCTTTGCACCATCATTAATACTTTATAAAATCAATTATAAAAAGACTTGTCAATAGAAAGAGATAACTATACAAGCTATCTGCTATGTCACAAAATTCTACCTGGACACAAAATTCTCAACAATTTATTTGTCGTTGAAAATTAAATTAGCTGCTCCCCTGAGTTATAAGCAAAAGGGTCCTAACTCAAGTTGCTGGAGTCCTCCGCTCCCCCTTAAGGGATCCATCTATGCAAATTCATGCTGCTTAAAAAATAATATCCAAATTCACTAAAGAATACAAGCAAGCTCTCTTAGATATTAAGAAGCTGTATTCAGATGGCTGTTGAACCTGTTTGGATCCTTTCACTAGGAAACCGATTTCCTTATTTACCTATGCCAATATTTTTTCTAGTCATTTGTCATTTACATAACACTAAGCAACCAGTCCTGGGAATGTCCTAAACAACAAAAAAGCCTCTATAACAATTTTTGACACAGGGGATTTCATGGAGAAGTCCGTGTATTCATCAGCGGCAGATTCATTGCACTTTCTGTTTAGCTAGCCATTTCCTAGTGGAACAGTGATGTTTTATTTGGCGAGCAATAGCTACTGGAACAGGAGAGCAGTTGTATTCATGAAGCCAACTATTGGAAAGAATTTCCTTGCTTATTTTTTTCATGTGTGTGTGTGTTTGTGCTTGTACATGTGTGTGTTTTTCTTCAAGATCTTGGGTGCAAAATCTACTTTATTTGTTTGCGAGAAATTTGAAAATGTGTCTGTACATGGTTTACATTTGTGATTCTTCTACAGTCACTTTTGTTAATTTAATTACCAGATATATTTTAAACAATTTGATTGGCAGTTTTTACGGCATCAAATTTGTTATTATTGCTATTTGTAACCTAACCTAAACCCATCCTGTACCATCACATCCTTACCAAAGAACAATAAAAAAGATTATCTTTTTTTCTTTCTTTTTTTTTTTTTTGAGAAGGAGCCTCACTCTGTCACCAGGTTGGAGTGCAGTAGCACAATCTCAGCTCACTGCAACCTCCGCCACCAGGGTTCAAGCCATTCTCCTGCCTCAGCCTCCTGTGTAATTGGGACTACATGACACGCACCACCACGCCCGGCTAATTTTTGTATTTTTAGTAGAAATGAGGTTTCACCATGTTGGTCAGGATGGTCTCGATCTCTTGACCTCATGATCTACTCGCCTCGGCCTCCCAAAGTGCTGAGATTACAGGCGTAAGCCACCATGCTCATATTATCTTTTTTGAAAAGACAAAAAGAGAGGGTGTGGGAAGGAGAACCTAGTTAAAATAACAACACAACTGTTCCAATAAAATTTTGTTTACTAAGATACATGAGGTGATAGTCTAAGTTCTAACGCAGCATGTTTTCACATTTCATATCTCTTTTAGATGATTTCATCAGTCATAATAATAAAAAATACAAGTTACCCCTTTATTGATGGTGTGCCTTTAATAGATGAATCTTGCAAGCAAACATTAACTTCTGGCCTTTGAGATCACCTTCTCTTTCTCTGACTCACACTCTTGTCTCTTAAGCTATATTTAATTATCTCCACAGAAGAGAAAATGATTGTAATAAAAGGGAACAGTTCCCTCTTTTGATATTTGATTCATTTTTCTCCTCTTGTTCAAGAAAGATGAAATATTTGGAATAATCTGGTATATAATATGCTCTCTTATAATTTTGCACTCTTTTTAACTGCACGTGGTGATTAACATGCTTTGATTTATTTTGACAAGGGATGGTAAAGTTGTTTTTAAGAACAATAGTCTGCCAGAAATATTTTAAGAGCCTTTTGCTATGCTAGAAGGATAAACCATGTCAGGTGTTTCATGGGATTGAAAGATGATCTCCAATCCCTTTTTACTCTTATTTATCCCAATGTTTTTGAATAATCCTTAAGATAATCAAGAAGTTATTAACTGTGCTATTAAATACAGTGCACGAGAGTGACATTCAAATATGAAAGCTACTTTAAAAGAATCACAAAGCAGAAAGTGACCTTGGTTGCCATTTAATCCAAGTCAAAGAGCATTTAAACTCTGCCGGAATAGTTTAACCTCATTCTTAAGATCTCTAGGAAAAAAAAAATTATTCATTTTCACAAAGAAACCTATTCAAATGTTACCTTCCCTCAGGGAGGCAAGATGTCCAAATTACACTTTAATACAAAAATGGAATGTTTTTCAGTGACAGTCTTATTAGTAATATTTTGACATCAGTATAGCTACTGGGAAACTGAGGCTGTAGATTAGGGATGCTGGTTTTCAGTTCTCTGAGCATGTGTCTCTTTTTTCACTGAGGTCAAAGTAACACATTTGCAGTCCTGATATACTTACAGGAATAAGACACTAGTAGGGAAATGGGCAGAAAGGTCACTCACAAGCTATTCAAGTGAATTACCAACTTATAAAGGGTGTCATTTATATTAAAATCCCTTTAGTATTTTGAGAGGCAGTCATCATATTATCATGGTCAGTTATTTGCAGCTCTTGGATTTTTTCATACAAAAGCATATACTGAAGACTCAGTCTGGTGACATAAAACAGAGTCTGATATTTTTAAAATCTGTACTGTGCATGTCAGATTAACTTGACATAGTTGCTAAATACAAGTATATTTTTATAGAAAGTGACTAAGAAGCTTTACTCAAAAAGTCACAGTGATTCCTCAGAACCACTCAGGTCTGCTAATGGTCCCCCTCAAAAATTATTAGTAATAGTCTTGATAATCATTAAAACTCTGTTGCAAATAAGTTTGAAAAGATACTCAATATCATATGTCACTAGGGGATTGTAAATTCAAACAACAATGAGATAGACACTACTAAATACCTGACAGAATGATTAAAATCTAAAACACGGACAACACCAAATGCTGACAAGGATGTGGAGCAGTAGGAACTGTCATTTATTGCTGGTGAAAATACAAAATAGTACAACCACATAGGAAATTGTTTGGCAGTGTCTTACAAAACTAAACATACCCTTACTGTATGATTTAGCTGTCACATGTCATAGTATTTGCCAAAATGAGGTGAAAACTTAAGTCCGCACAAAAACCTTCACACAGATGATTATAGAAGTCTCATACTTAGTTGCTATAACTTGAAAATAATCAAGATGTCCTTCAGGAGCTGAACGGATACATAAATTATGGTACATCCATACAAAGGAATATCATTCAGTTGAAAAGGAAATGAGCCATGAAATCAAGTCATGAAAAGACATGAAAGAAACTTACATGCATATTCCTAAGTGAAAGAAGCCAAACTGAAACAGTTATATACCGTAATATTCCAAGTATATGACATTATTGAAAAGGCAAAACAATGGAGTCAGTGAAAGGATCAGCAGTTGCCAAGGGTTCAGAGGGAAGGCAGGAGGAATGAATAGGCAGAACACAGGGGATTTTTAGGGCAGTAAAACTATCATGTATAATACTGAAATAGATATATGTCATTGTACGTTTGTTAAAACACAAAGAACTGTACAACACAAAAAGTGAGCCTTAATGTAATCTATGGACTTTAGTCAATAATAATACGTCAATATTGGCTTAACAAATGTTCCACACAAATCCAAGATGTTAATAATAAGGAAAATTAAAGGTTATGGGAGGAGACTATATGGAAACTCTGCACTTTCTTCCTAATTTTCCTCTAAGCATAGAACTGCTCTAAAAAATTAAGTAACAAGGAGGTAGAGCAAGATGGCAGGATAGAAGGCTTCACCAATAGTTTCTCTCATAAGGGCAACAAGTTAACTACTACCTACACAGAAAAATACACCTTCATAAGAACCAAAAATCAGGTGAGCACTCACAGTACCTGGTTTTAACTCCATATTGCTGAAAGAGGCAGAGAAGAGATAGAAAAAAACAGTTCTGAATGGTTGACGCCACCATCCTCTACCCCTGGGCAGTGACAGTGTGTTGCAGAGAGCATCTCTGGGTGCTGGGGAGGGAGAACACAGCTATTGTGAGGCACTGAACTCAGTGCTGTCCTGTTAGAGCACAAAGGAAAACCAGACCAAATTCAGCTGACACGCCCATGAGGGGAGCATTTAAACTGGCCCTAACCAGAGGGGAATCACCAATCCCAGTGGTCCGAGCTTGATTCCCTCAAACCTTGCCACCACGGGCTACAGCACTCTGTGTCTCCAGGTAAACTTGAAAGGCAGTCTAGGCCATAAAGACTGAAACTCTTAGATGAGTCCTAGTTTTTCACTAGGCCCAGAGACAGTTTACTCAGAGGGCATGCAACATACAGAGACACCAGCTGGGGCAGCTAAAGGAGTGCTGGCATCCCACCTCCTGACCCTCAGGTTGCAGAGCTCCCAGCTCCAAAAGACACCCCTTCCTTCTGTGTGAGGAGAGGCGAGGGAGGAGTAGGGAGGATTTTGTCTTGCATTTTGGATACTAGCTCAGCGACAGCAAGATAGGGCACCAGCTAGAGTCATGAGGCCCATGTTCCAGACCCAAGCTCCCAGACAACATTTCTAGACATACCTTGGGCCAGAAGGAAACCCAGTGCCTTGAAGGAAAGGGCTTCATCCTGGCAGTATTCCTCACCTGCTAACCGAAGAACCCCTGAGCCCTAAATAATCAGCCATGATACCCAAGTACTACATAGAGGGTCTTGGGTGAGCCTCTGAGACTTGCTGGCTTCAGGAAGCAGCATAGCCACAGGGTGATAGAGCAGCAAGCAGACTCTTTGGGTCCCTGAGTCTAGGACTTGACTCTTGAAAAGCATTTCTGGACTAGCTGTGGGCCAGAGGGGAGCCCACTTCCCTGAAGGGTGAGTCTCAGGCCAGGCAGCATTCACAATAAGCTGATTTAAGAGACCTTGGGCTTTAAGGGAACATCAGCATTAGTCTGGCAGTACTCTTCATGGCCTGGGGTGGCAGTGGCTACCAGGTGAGGCTCCTCCACCTTTGGAAAGGTGAGGGAAGAATGGGAAAAACTGCCTCTTATGGTGTATGGTACCAGGGACCAATCCTGGAGAATCAGACATATATAACCGTTCAGACAGATAATTCAAAATAGCCATTTTGAGAGAACTCAAAGAAATTCAAGATAACATAGAGAAGAAATTAAAATTCTGTCAGATAATTTAACAAAGAGATGGAAATAATTTTTAAAATATCGAGCAGAAAAACTGGAGCTGAAAAATAAAATTGGCATACTGAAGAATCCATGAGAACCCTTTGATAGCAGAATTGATTAAGCAGAATAAAGAATTAGTGAGCTTGAAGACAGGCTATTTGAAAATACACAGTCAGAGGAGACAAAAGTAAAAAGAATAAAAAACAATGACGTATGGATACAAGATCTAAAAAAAAAAGCCTCAAAAGGGCCAATCTAAGAGTTATTGACCTTAAAAAGGATGTAGAGAAAGAGACAGGGTTAGAAAGTTTATTCAAAGAGATAATAACAGAGAGCTTCCCAACCCTATAGAAAGATATCACCATCCGAGTACAAGAAGGTCATAGAACACCAAGCAGATTTAACCCAAAGAAGACTATAACTCAAGGCATTTAATAATCAAACTCCCAAAAGTCAAGGACACAGAAAGGGTCCTAAAAGCAGCAAAAGAAACAAATAACATACAATGGAGGTCAATACATTTGGAAGCTGGCTTCTCAGTGGAAACCTTACAGGCCAGGAGAGAGATGCATGAAATATTTTAAGTATTGAAGGGAAAAACTTTTACACTAGAATAGTATATCCTGTGAAACTATCCTTCAAACATGAGGGAGAAATACTTTCCCAGACAAACAAAAGCAAGGGATTTCTTCAATACCAGGCATGTCCTGCAAGAAATGCTTAAGTGAGTACTTCAGCATCCTTAAGAAAGAAAAGGATATTAATGAGCAACAAATAATCACTTGAAGACATACAATTTACTGATAATT
Organism: Pan troglodytes; assembly: GCF_028858775.2. Taxonomy (NCBI): domain Eukaryota; kingdom Metazoa; phylum Chordata; class Mammalia; order Primates; family Hominidae; genus Pan; species Pan troglodytes. Next base: position 18,589,210 of record NC_072410.2, on the reverse strand, counting down.
GTAAGTACACAAGAAAATAGAATATCATAATACTAAAACTATGGTGTGTATACTACTCTTTTCCTAAGTAGAAAGACTAAATGATGAACCAATAAAAATAATAACTACAACAACCTTTCAGGATATAATCAACACAATAATATAAACAAAACAACAAAAAGTGAAAAAGTTGAGGGACAAAGATAAGGCATAGGGTTTTTATTAGTTTGCTTTTTCCTTGTTTGTTTGTTTACACAAATAGTGTTAAATTGTTATCAGGTTAAAATAATTGGTTATAAGATAGTACTGGCAAGCCTTGAACCAAAAAACATACAATGTATATATAAAAAATAAAAAATAAGAATCTAAATTATATAACCAGAGGAAATCACCTTTACTAGAAGAAGACAGGAAGGAAAGAAAGAAGGAAGGGAAGACCATAAAACACCAGAAAATAAATAACAAAATGGCAAAAGTAAGTCCTTACTTATCAATAATAACATTAAATATAGATGGACTAAACTCTCATATCAAAAGACATACAGCAGATGAATAGAAGAAAAATCAACACCCATAGATCTGTTGCCTACAAGAAACACACTTCACCTATAAAGGCACACCTAGACTGAAAATAAAGAAATGGAAAAAGATATTCCATACCAATGGGAAACAAAAAAGAACAGGAGTCACTATACTTATATCATACAAAATAGATTTCAAGACAAAAACTATAAGAAGAGACACAGAAGGTTACTATATAATGATAAAGGGGTCAATTCAGCAACAATTTTAAATATATATGCAAACAACACTGGAGCACCCAGATATATAAAGAGAATATTATCAGAGCTAAAGAGAGAGATAGGCCCCAATACAATAGTAGCTGAAGACTTCAACACTCTACTTTCAGCATTGGACAGATCATCAAGAAAGAAAATAAACAAAGAAACATCACACTTAATCTGCACTATATACCAAATGGATCCAATAGATATTTACAGAATATTTTATCCAAGAGCTGCAGAATACATATTATTTTCCTCAGCACATGAATCATTCTCAAGGATAGACCATATGTGAGGTCACAAAATAAGTCTTAAAAAATTCAAAAAATTGAAATAATGTCAAGCATCCCCTCTGACCATGATGGAATAAAACTAGAAATTAATATCAGCAGGAATTTTGGAAATTACACAAATAGCCGGAAATTAAATAATATGCTCCTGAATAGCCAGTGGCTCAATGAAGAAATCAAGAAAGAAATTGAAACATTTCTGGAAAAAAATGATAATGGAAGCACAACATACCAAAACCCATGGAATATAGCAAAAGCAGTACTAAAAGGGAAGTTTATAGCTATAAGTGCCTATATCCAAAAGAGGAAAAACTTCAAATGAACAATCTAATGATGCATCCTTAAAAACTAGAAAAGTAAGAGCAAACCAAACCCAAAATTAGGAGAAGGAGAGAAATAACAAATATCAGAGCAGAAATAAATGAAATTGAAATGGAAAAACAATACACAAGATCAATGACACAAAAAGTTGGTTTTCTGAAAAGTTAAAAAAAAACCTGACAAACCTTTAGCTAGACTAAGAGCAAAAGAGAGAAGATCCAAATAAAATCAAAAATGAAAAAGGAGACATTACAGCTGATACTACAGAAATTCAAAGGATCATTAGTGGCTATTATGAGAAACTATATACTAATAAATTTGAAAATCTAGAAGAAATGGACAATTTCCTAGATACATACAACCTGCCAAGATAGAACCAGGAAGAAATCCAGAACTTGAACAGACCAGTAACAAGCAATGGAATTGATAAAAAGACTCCTACAAAAGGAAAGCCTGAGACCTGATGGCTTCACTGCTGAATTCTACCAAACATTTAAGGAAGAACTAATACCAATCCTACTCAAACTATTCTGAAAAATATAAAAGGAGGGAACACTTCCAAACCCATTATATGAGGCAGGTATTACCCTGATACCAAAACCAGACAAAGATACATGAACAAAAAAGAAAGTTGAAATTAAGAAGAAAATTGAAAAATTTCGTGAAACGAATGTATAATGGAAACACAACATACAGAAACCTATGGAATATAGCAAAAGCAGTACTAAGAGGGAAGTTTGTAGCTATAAGTACAAAAGATCTACAGGCCAATATCTCTGATGAATATTGATCCAAAAACCCTCAACAAAATACTAGCAAACCGAATTCAACAATATATTAGAAAAATTATTCATTGTGACCAAATGGGATTTATCCCTGGGATGCAAGGATGGTTTCAACATATGCAAATCAAACCACTGTAATATGTCATATCAACAGAATGAAGGATAAAAACCACGTGATCATTTCAATTGATGCTGAAAAAGCATTTAATAAAATTCCACATCCCTTCATGATAAAAACCCTCAAAAAACTGCAGCTAGAAGGAACATAACTCAGCATAATAAAAGCCATACATGACAGACCCACAGCTAGTAACACACTGAATAGAGGAAAACTGAAAGCCTTTTCTCTGAGATCTGGAACACTACAAGCATGCCGACTGCCACTACTGTTATTCTACATAGTATTGGAAGTTTTAGCTAGAGCAATCAGACAAGAGAAAGATATAAAGAACATCCAAATTGGAAAGGAAGAAATAAAATTATCCTTGATACAGATGACATAATATTATATTTGGAAAAAAACTAAAGACTCTACAAGGAAACTATTAGAACTGGTAAACAAATTCAGTAAAGTTGCAGGATACAAAAGCAACATACAAAAATGAGTAGCATTTTTAAACACCAACAGTGAACAATGTGGAAAAAAAAGTAATCCCACTTACAATAGCCACATATAAAATTAAATACTTAGAAAGTAGCCAAAGAAGTGAAAGATTTCTATAATGAAAACCATAAAACATTCATGAAAGAAATTGAAGAGGACACCAAAAAAATGGAGAAATATTCCATGTTTATTGATTGGAAGAATCAATATTGTTAAAATGCCCATATTACCCAAAGCAATCTACAGATTCAATGCAATCCCTATCAAAATATCAATGTTATTCTTCACAGAAATAGAAAAAAAATCATAAATTTATATGCAACCACAAAAGGCCCAGGAGAGCTTATCCTAAGCAAAAAAAAAAGAAAAAAGAAAACTGGAAGAATCGTGTTACATGACTTTAAATTATACTGCAGAGCTATAGTAACCAAAGCAGCATGGTACTGCTATAAACAGAGACACATAAACCAATGGAACATAATAGAGAACCTAGAAACAAATCCACACACCTATAGTGAACTCATTTTCAACACAAGTGCCAAGAACATACACCAGAGAAAAGACAGTCTCTTCAATAAATGGTGCTGGGAAAACTGAATATCCACATGCAGAGGAGTGAAACTAGACACCTATCTCTCACCACATACAAAAATCAAATAAAAATAAATTAAAGACTTAAATCTAACATTTCAAACTATGAAACTACTACAAGAAAACATTGGGGAAATTCTCCCGGACATTGGTCTGAACAAAAGTTTCTTGAGCAGTACCTCACAAGCACAGGCAACCAAAGCAAAAATGGACAAGTGGGATCACATCAAGTTAAAAAGCTTCTGCACAGCAAAGGAAACAATTGAAAAGGTGAAGACATAATGCACAGAATGGGAGAAAATATTTATAAACTACCCATCTGACAAGAGATTAATAACCAGAACATATAAGGAGTGCAAACAACTCTATTGGAAAAAAAAATCTAATAATCCAATCAAAAGGTGGGCAAAATGTTTGAATAGACATTTCTCAAAAGAAGACATACAAGTGGCAAACAGGCGTATGAAAATGTGCTCAACATCACTGATCATCAGAGAAATGCAAATCGCAACTACAATGAGATATCATCTCACCCCAGTTAAAATGTGTAACATCCCAAAGACAGGCAATAACACATACTGACAAGGATTTGGACAAAAGGGAAACCTGCACACTGTTGGTGGGAATGTAAATTAGTACAGCTACTATAGAGAACAGTTTGGTGATTCCTCAAAAGACTAAAAATTGAGTTTCTATATGATCCAGCAATCCCACTGCTGAGTATATACCCAAAAGAAAAGAAATCAGTATATTGAATAGATGTATGCACTCCTGTCTTTGTTGGAGCACTGTTTACAATAGCTAAGATTTGGAAGCAACCTAAGTGTCCATCAACATATGAAGGGATAAAGAAAATGTGGTACATATACATAATGGAATATTATTTGTCCGTAAAAAAAAATGAGATCCAGTCATTTGCAACAACATGGTTGGAACTGGAGGTCATCGTATTAAGTGAAATAAGCAAGACACAGAAAGACCGCATGTTCTCACTTATTTGTGGGATCTAAAAATTAAAACAATTGAACTCTTTAACATAGAGAATAGAGGAATGGTTACCAGAGGCTGGGAAGGGTAGTTGGGGGCTAGGGGAAGGTGGGGATGATTAATGATTACAAAAAATATTTAGAAAGAATAAATAAGACCTACTATTTGATAGGACAATTGGCTGACTATAGTTAATAATAACTTAATTGTACAGTTTAAAATATGTTGATGAGTATAATTGGATTGTTTGTAACTCAAAGGATAAATGCTTGAGAGGATAGATACCCCTTTCTACATGATGTGCTTATTTCACATTGCATGGTTGTATCAAAACATCTCACATACCCCATAAATATATACACCTATTATGTACCCACAAAAATTAAAAATAAAATAATTATGTAAAAATAAAATAAATGAAGGAAAAACAAACTAAGGTGCAACGATCACATCTCTGAATTAGTTATTTATAAGGCAAAGATTGCTTATTAATATCTTTTTAACAATGTGTCCACATTACTCTCACCAGGGTTTCAGAACTTCAGAGGTAGGGACTCTATTAAAACTAATATCGCAAGTCACAATATTCTCAAAAAAAAATCAACTAGGAGGAATGGTTTGGTATCAACTTAAAGCAGATTTCTGGGAAGATTAGCCAACACAATTTGGTATTTTCAAGTAATTCAGTATTCACCATGCTGTGTGAATCCGCTGGCAAACAAAAATAATTCTGCTATGTTACTAAGCGTTAACATATTGATAGGTAACATTGCAATTCAAGGTGGTGAAGAAATTATTAAATAGTTAATAGCATTAAGGATGCATATGTTTACTCATTTTACAACATAAATCCTATCCTTTGAATTTTTATACAAGTAAAGGATGACGAAAATTACATAGAACTAGACAATTGTAAGTTCCTCTCATTATAATAATTACATACAATATCTAGAGGTTAAATTGACAGAGAAGCATTGATATAATGTTGAGCCATTAAGATATCTCTCCTTCTAGCATGAAATAAATAGCAAAGCATTAGTAACTTAGCTGTGGGAGAGTGACATCAGAGGTTGAGTAGGATATCCCAGCTTTCCTTCCCCCTACAAAGAGCAACAATTTAGCAGCTATCCATGAGGGAAAGCAACCCTGGAAGAGCTCAAGAGTTCACTTTGGAAAAAACAAAAATACCTCACACAATAATCATGAAAAAAATGAAGAACAGTTTCATTTTGCCTGCATCACCCCATTTTCCAGGCCAGCACTGCTCAACATGGTGAGGGATCTGCCTGACTTGCCAGTGTCTCTCGCAAGGAAAAGGAGAGTAAGGAGAACAACCAGCTCACTCAGCTGTTTGGGGCACTGCCCAATAATCACCTTCATTTCCGTTGAGATCACTGGGGAGACTAACATAGCTGAGACATCGAGAGACAGCTGGGAAGAAACAGGGGCTATCAGTATCAGCCATGTGGCAGGAATCACTGCAGTCCCCAGTGGTCTGCTCTGCACCGTACTACCGCAGACTTTCGCACTGAGGAACTAAGCAACCTCATGGCCACTGTTTACTCCCCATAGCTTTCACAACTGTGGACCCTGATAGTGGTCACTGTCACAGACCTCAGCATCTTGCTCCACTGAGAACTTCAGCACTGAGGAAACCAATAGCCAGCACAGGCACAGCGGACTCCTTGCAGCTTTTACCTTCCAAGGGCCTGGAATATTCTTCCTGACTGCCACCACTGTGCTTGCACCCACAACTCGCTCCTTTAGTTAAATGAGTATGCACACCCCCAGCTCAGGCCCTCAGCTGCCCTAGCATGCACAGGTGACCAGGCCCCTACTGCCAGACCTCAGCTATTCCCTGCAACCATGCAGGTATATGCTGTAAGCCACACCACAGGTACTCCTGCAGTTCATCTTGGCCACTGCCCCTGGCCCTCACCCATGCCATCATGCATAAACCTGTAGCTGATTCCCATCACCATGCACATGCCAGCAGCTGGCCCATATCTGAGCATGTGTACACCACTGGCTCTGGTCCCCACTGTTGTCTGCCCTGGCCTTGTGCTTGTGCTGCTAGGCCCAGAAGCACTGCTGAGGCTCCTAACACTCCTTTAGCTACCACTAATCTCCCACAGCTCTTGCCAGCAAGGACCACACAGTTGTTTATGTTGTGAACCACATCTTCCTGAGTTGATGAGACACTGCCCTATCTCCCCCTATCGGACCTTGCGCTGCAGATGAAGGTTTTTCCTTACCAAAGCCAGTTTATCAAGTCTGGAAGAGAGGGCTGCTTCTTCAAATACAGACACTCTCACAAGGCTTTAAGGATCACAAAAAATTAGATATAAAAAATGACACTGTTAAAAGAACATAATAAACTTCTGGTGGCCAACCCCAAATAACTGGAGATCCTCTAATTTCCAAACAAATAATTCAAAATAATTTTTCTAAAGAAGCTCGGCAAACTAAAAAACAACAGCTAAACAATTAAACGATATCAAGAAAACAATACAAAAACAAAACAGGAAGCTCAACAAAAAGATATAAAACATGAAAAACCGAAATTTCAAAACTGAATAATACAATGACTAAACTAAAAAATACAATAAAGGGCTTCCACAATAGAACAGATAAAGCAGAAGAAAGAATGGAAAACCCAAAGACGTTATTTGAAATTGTACAGTAAGAGGAGAAAAAAAAAGAATAAAAAGGAATCAAGAAAACCTATGATATCTGTGTAAAATCATCAAGAAAGTGAAGTTCTCACAACAGGATATTCAGAAGAAGAAGAAGGCGAGAAAAGGACAGAATGCCTATGTAAAAAATAGTAGGTAAAGGCTGGGTGTTGTGGCTCACGCCTGTAATCCCAGCACTTTGAGAGGCCAAAACAGGTGGATCACGAGGTCAGGAAATCAAGATCATCCTGGCTAACATGGTGAAACCCTGTCTCTACTAAAAATACAAAAAAATTAGCCGGGCGTGGTGGCGGGCACCTGTAGTCCCAGCTGCTTGGGAGGCTGAGACAGGAGAATGGTGTGAACCCAGGAGGCAGAGCTTGCAGTGAGCTGAGATTGTGCCACTGCACTCCAGCCTGGGCGACAGAGGGAGACTCCATCTAAAAAAAAAAGAAAAAGAAAAAGAAATAATAAGTAAAAATGTCTACAAAATGGGGAAACATTCAGGTACCTAAAGCTCAAAGGTCTCTAATAAAATGTAACCAAAGATTTCACCAAGAAACATTAGAATCAACAGCGAATTATCAAAGTTAAAGAGAGAATGTTGAAAGCAGTAAAAGAAAGGAAGCATATCACATACAAGGGAATGATAATAACACTATCAATGGATTTCTCAGCAGAAATCTTACAGGACAGGAGAGAGTGGGATGATATATTCAAAATGTTGAAAGGAAAAAAAAAACTCACAACAAAGAATACTATACCTGACAAAACTGTCCTTTAGAAATGATGAGAAAACAGGATTTTCCCAGACAAAAATAAAGTTGATGGAATTTATAACCACTAAACCTGCTTTACAAGAAATGCTAAAGGGAGATTTTCAAAATGAAATGAACGCTGCTAGTTAATAAATAACACGGAAACATGTGAAAGTATAAAACTCACTGGTGAAGGTAGATAAATAGTTAAATTCAGAGTACTCTAATACTGTAATGGCAGTATGTAAACCACTTATAACTCTACTATAATGGTTAAAGGACAGATGCATGAAAGTAACTATAACTGCAATAATTGTAAGAGTTACACAATATAAAGTTGTATGCTGTGACATCAAAAACAAAATGTGGGGCAACACAATAGTAGAACTTTTGTATCCAATTAAAGTTAAGTTGTTATCTACTTAAAATCAACTGTCATAACTACAAGATGTTTTACATAAGCCTCATGGTAACCACAAGGCAAAAACTGACAGTATATACACAAAAGATAAAGAGAAAAAAATTCAAAGCATACCACTACAGAAAACCATCACATTGCAAAGGAAAACAGCAAAGATAAAAAAAGAAAAATGAAATAGAAAAAAAAAACCCAAATAATAAACAAAATGGCCTGGAGAATGGCGTGAACCCAGGAAGCAGAGCTTGCAGTGAGCCGAGATCACGCCACTGCACTCCAGCCTGGGTGACAGATCAAGACTCCATCTTTAAGATTTAAAATAAATTACTTTAAATGTAAATGAACTACATTCATCAATCAAGAAATATAGAATAGCTGAATGGATTAATTTAAAAATCAGGGCCCAACTGTATGCTGACTCCAAGAAACTTCCTTCAATTTTAAGGACACACACAGACTGAAAGTAAAGGACTGGAAAAAGATATTTCATGCAAATGGAATGAAAAGAGTGCAGTGGTAGCTATATTTACATCAAACAAAACAGACTTTAACTCAAAAACTGTAAAAAGAGACAAAAAGGGTCATTAGATAATGATTAAGGAGTCAATTCATCAACAGCACATAAAAATTGTAAATATGTATGACCCAACATTGAAGCACTAAAATATATAAAGCAATTATTACACGATTTTGAAGGGAGAGATAGTCCACAATACAATAATAATAGAGGACTAGTCCACTTTAAACAATGGACAGATTATCCAGAAAGAAAATCAATAAGGAAACACTAGACTTGAGTTACATGTTAGACTAAATGAACATAATAGACACATACAGAACACTTTATCTAACAGTAGCAGAATATACATTATTCTCAAGTGCACATGGAACATTATCCAAGATAAATACTATGGCAGGCCACAAAACAAGTCCTAACAAACTTAGAACAACTTAAATCATATCAAGAATCTCTTCAGGCCACAACAGTAAGAATCAATAATAGTAGGGACCCAGAAAAATTCACAAGCATGAGGAAATTAAATAACATATTCTGGAACAATCAATGGGTCAAAAAAATCAAAAGGGAAACAAAATAAATCTTCAGGTGAATGAATATGAAAGTACAACATACTAAAACCTATAGAATGCAGCAAAGCAGTTGTAAGAGGGAAGATTATAGTGATAAATGTCTACAGTAAAAAAGAAGAAAATTCTTAAATTAACACCCTAAAATTACAACTCAAGGAACAAGAAGAACAAACTAAATCCAAAGTTAGCAAAGGGAAGAAATAATAAAAATAAGAGCAGAAATAAATACAGGATAGAAAAAACTATTAAAAAATCAACAAAATTGAGTTAGCCTTTTTGAAAAAATAAACAAAATGTGTAAACCCTTAGCTAGACTATGAAAAAAGAGAGAAGACTCAAATAAGTAAGGTCAGAAATGAAGGTACAGACATTACAACTGACATCTCAGAAATAAAAAAGGGGTATAAGTGACTATTGTGAACACTGATGTACCATCAAAATGGATACCCTAAAGGAAATGGATAAATTCCTAGAAACATACAACCTACCACAATTAAATCAAGATAAAACATAAAGCCTGGACAGACTGATAACAAATAAAGAGACTGAAATAATGATTTAAAATGTTAAAAATGATTTTCCAGGCCAGGTGCAGCGGCTCACACCTGTAATCCCAGCACTTTGGGAGGCCAAGGCGGGTGGATCACAAGGTCAGATCGAGACCATCCTGGCTAACATGGTGAAGCCCCGTCTCTACCAAAAATACAAAAAAATTAGCCAGGCGTGGTGGTGGGTGCCTGTAGTCCCAGCTACTCAAGAGGCTGAGGCAGGAGAATGGCATGAACCCAGGAGGCGGAGCTTGCAGCGAGCTGAGATTGTGCCACCGCACTCCAGCCTGGGCAACAGTGCAAGACTCCATCTCAAAAAAAAACAAAAGATTTTCCACAAAAGAAAAGCCTGGGACCAGATGGCTTTGTGATGGAATTCTGCCAAGAATTCAAAAAATTACTATCAATTTTTCTTAAACTCTATCAATGCAAGTAGAGGGAATACTTCTAAGCTTATTCTATGAAAACATCATCACACTGAAACCAAAGCCAAACAAAGCCACCACAAGAAAAGAAAATGGCAGGACAATGTCACTGATAAATACAGAAATCCTCAATGAAATACTAGCAAACTGAACTGCACACATGTAGAAGATTATACATCATGATCAAGTGGGATTTATCTCTGGAATGCTAGGTTGGTTTGACATCCACAAATCAATCAATGTGATATATCACATTAACAGAATGAGAAAGAGTGACAACCTGATAATCACAAAAGATGCAGAGAAGGCATCTGACAAAGTTCAACCTAAAATTTTTCAACTTATTAAATCTAGAAGGAAATGTCCTCAACAGAATAAAGGTCATAAATGAAAAAGCCCACAGCTAACATTATAATTAAATACTAAAAGCTTTTTATCTAAAATCCAGTACAAGGCAAGGATGCATATTCTTACCGTTTCTATTAAACATAGTACTGGAAGTGCTAGCAAGAGCAATTAGAGAAGAAAAAGAGATTTAAATGTATCCAAATTCGAAAGGAGGAAGTAAAATTCTTCCTATTTGCAGAAGACATGATCCTGTATGTAGGAAATTAGATTCCATTTTAAAAAACTGTTAGAACTAATAAATGAATTTAGTAAAATTGCAGGATACAAAATCAAAATACAAAATATTAATTGTATTTCTTTACATCTATAATGATCTATCCAAAAAGGAAATCAATAAATCAGTCCCCTTTATGACAGCACCTAAAGAACAAAATACTTAGGAATATATTTAACCAAGGAGGTAAAAGATCTGTACACTAAAAACAATAAGACATTGATAAAAGAACTGAAGAATACACAAATAGATGAAAAGATATACATGTTCATGGGTTAGAAGAATTAATGTTGTTAAAATATCCGTATGATACAAACAGATATAACTGGTTTAATCCAATCCCTATCAAAATTCCAAAATACTCTAAAATTCATATAGAACTACAAAAGATCCCAATTAGCCTAAACAATCTTAAGTAAGAAAAATACTTACTTAAGATTGTATTAACTATTGTGGCATTGCACTGCCTGATTTCAAATTATGTTATACAGCTACAATAATTAAAACAGAATGATGCTGGCATGAATACAAATATCTAGACTGAATAAAGAGCCTAGCCAGGTATTCTTCAACAAGGGCACCAAGAATACATGTGGGGAAAGGAAATTCTCTTCAACAGTCTTGGGAAAGCTAGACATTCACATGCAGAAAACATGAAATTGGACCCTTATACCATACACACATATCAACTCAAAGTAGATTAAAGATCTAAAAGTAAGACTAGATGCCTTAAAACTCCTCAAATAAAATGTAGGGGTAAATCTCTTTGACAATGGCCTTGGCCATGATTTTTGAGGTATTACACCAAAAGTTCGGTATGCAGAATAAGAGAAAATATTTGCAACTATACATCTGATAAAGGGTTAATATTAATATCCAGAATATACAAGGAACCTACACCACTCAATAGCAAGAAAATAAATAACCAAACTAAAAAATGGAAAAATGACCTGAATAGAAATTTTTCCAAATCACACATAAAAAAATAACCAATAGACATATTAAAAGGTGTTCAACATCACTAATCATCAGGGAAATGCAAATCAAAACCACAGTGAAATATTACTTCACACCTGTTAGGATGGCTATAATTATAACAATAAGAGATAAGTGTTGGTGAGGGTGTGGACAAAAGGGAAACCTAGTACACTGTTAGTAGGAATGTAAATTGGTACAATCATTGTGGAAGACAGTACAGAGGATCCTCAAAAATTTGAAAGTTGAACTACCATCTGGCCCAGCATCCCTCCATTGGGTATATACTCAAAGAACTTAAATAAGCACATAATCAAGTTATCTGCACTCTCATATTCATTGCAGCATTATTCACAACAGCCAAGATGTGAGAAAAACATAAGTGTCCCTTGATGGATGAATAGATAAAGAAATTGAGATACACACACACACACACACACACACACACACACACACACACACTCACGGTAATTTTTCAGCCTTTAGAAAGAAGGAGATCCATTTGCGATAATATGAATGATGTACCTGGAGGACATTACGCTAAGTGAAATAAGCCAGGCACAGAAAGACAAATACTGCATAATGACACTTACATGCAAAATGGAAAAAAAGTGACATTATTAGAAATAAAGGGTATAACAGTGGTTACCAGGAGCAGGGATGACAGAAATGGAGAGATGTCTCTCAAAAGTTATAAAGTTGCAGTTATATAGAATGAGTAAGTCTGGAGATCTAATGCACAGCCTGAGGACTACTGTTAACAATATTGTATTATATAATGGAAATTTGCTAAGAGTAGATTTCAGGTACTCTTACCACACACAGACAGACACACACACACACACAGACACACACACACACACACACTTAAAAGAACTCTGCTGGCTATACTGTCTAGGGTTTCTGTAAAATAATATTAAAAGGAAGCAGGTTGAGAAAAGCTCTCAAGCGTCTCTCTCTATCTCAGTGTTATTTTCCCCTCAGCCTTTAGTCATGGAAACAATGACTTTCAAAACCCCCATGTTTTGTTTTATTTTGCTTTGTTTTCCTATTTCTATACTTGCTCTGACAGATTTTAATGTGATGTCATATGATGTAATATAGGTGAAATATTAAGAATTTATCAAAAATGAAAAAGAAAAAAGAAACTTAGCAGTGTTAATATTGAATGCTTAAATATACCTATTAAGAACTTGCCAGAGCCACAATGTAAGGGAAGCAGTTATTTTCTGGGCATTGCAACTGCCACAGTGAAGCCTTCGGATTTTCTATATCCACTAGTATAATTCAGACTCCTGACAAAAGGTTGTGCCAATATTCATTAAAACAGTTAACTAAAAGCAGTACATTTTATAAGCCAGTAAGAGCACAGTGGTTAATGTTAGCAATTGTTTTGCCTTTTTAGTTGATTTGTTCACTTAACAAATACGTATTGAACCTTTCATATTATGTTCCAGATAATGTTCTAGAAAATTGCAGTTAATCTGCGAAGAAACATAGATGACATTTGCATTCTAGATTTTCAATTCTAGTTGTTGAAGTTTTCTGCCGCAGGAACTTAAAGTGGGATTAAACTCAACATGCTTTTAGCTTCATAAAGAAGACCTATTTTTGAAAATAACCTCATACCCTACCTTTTCAGAAAGTCAACCACAGAGTCTTCTATGCGTGTCTACAAATGGAAGAAACAGAGAAATGAAAGAGAGAAAAAACAAAACAATAATAAGACAAAAAAGGAAATAACACATTAACTTAAGGAAAGAGAAACATGAGACTAATTTTCTTGTAAAATATTATACAAAATACATAATTTTCTTATAAAAAACATTGGAAATGCATTCTTCTCTGAGGGCCTACTCTGTGTTAGACATTACATGAGGTCTCGGGATCAAACAGTGTGAAAAACATAATCTGCAACCTCATGGAGGACACAGTCAGGGGAGAAAACAGGTATTCGTCACAGAAAAATATGAATCTATAAATATAAGCTGCAAACCATCATGTTAAAAAATGTACAGGGAACTGGGCAGAAAGGCTTCCCTGCCAAAATGACATTTGAACTAAGTTCATGAGGATGGGAAAGAGAGGAGGTGACACATTTCAAGCAAAGGAAATAGCAAATGCAAAACTCAGAGGTGGAGTATAACAAAGTTGTAGCAGGAGGAAGTTCAATTGGAGTGTTGAAATAAAAAGAAGACAAATGAACTCAAAAAGTGAACTTAGTTTTTTGATGATACACTCAAAAATTGAAAGTATTTAATGGATAGAGAGTAGAAATGTTTTCATAAGTGTTACTCTACTTTCTATACATTTTCTTTTTATTTATTATTTTCCTACAATCTGGGAAGTAACAAACATTTGCACTCACAGTTCTCTCATTGGTTTATCAATTACCTTAGTGATAACCAATTTTGTCACATGCATGTCCTGATTCCAGATTCATATTTTGAAAAATGCTGATTGTTAGAGTAAGCCATCTTATAAAGGCACCTACTTCCGGTTTAGGTGGCAGTAGTAGAATTTTTATTTTACTAGTATTTACAAATTAAAATCTTCGTTCAAAAAAATTATAATGTCTACATGGCAATCATGTGCCTGCATATACTTATGCATATGGAAAAATGGGGAATTAGAGCTTGAGAAAGTGGTTGATCCTTCGGGTGGCTTTCACTAGACAGGAAAACTGATTCTGTCCCTAAGGTGCTCTTCAAAGAGCAAAGTCAGAGAGCTGAATAGGAAATGAAGTGAATTTCAGTGACCCTCGCTGGCCTGAACCACAGGAGCCAGTAAACACAGGATTTCCACTCTATGTGTAGCTTTCTTCTGTGGGGGCCCCTTGGCTATATTTTCACAGGCAAGCCTTTCCCCCTGAAAAAAATCATTTAATATATTGATATGTAATGTACACAATAGCTTTAATTATCATATATTAACATGTTGATTTGAATTATTACTGTAACAATTGGGGGGCAGTGTGTAGTTTCAGAAATAAATTTGAAATAGAGTCCAAGCAGGTCACGCAATTTCCTTTGGGTTTTATTAGTGATAAAACTCGAAGTTCTTCACCCAGTTCTCCTTGAAGAATGATATAAAATACAGCTTTCATCCTATCCTATAATTTTCTGTGTAATGGAGGTGCTTCTTTTGTCACATATCAGAAACAATACTCAGGCAAAGAGATGATGAGCACAGCCATATCATGATGTCATACAAGAGAGATTCGACCTTGTCACCTAGATCCATTTTCATTTTGTTCCAGAAACTTTACTAACACTGATAAAAGGTTTAACTGTCATCCCATGGCTGCCCTAAAATTATATGTATATGAACATATTATAAAACTGGACTATACCCATATAAAAGCACATCATGGCAGTAAAATTGCGAAATGATCAAGCATCATATCCTTGTAGAGGTTTTTTGTGTTTTGCTTTTCTATAACTAGAGATCTCTTGATCTTTCAAAAGAACTCTCAGCTTTTGTAATGATTTCTTCTTAGTCAGAAATACATACATAATTGCATATAGTTTTACTAATATTGGACATTGGATTGCCTTTTTATTAACAATGCGGAAACAACTCAGGTTAAATTAACATGTGCACACTTAGTTAAAGAGATTAAAAAGGTTGAAGAGGCTGCTGTTTCAAAGCATTTAAGGAAGTGATCATACAGTCTTGATTTTTTAAATGTTTATATTTTGAATTCGATCTTAGAAAATGTAGTTCAAATACACAAGACTAAACGCCAAGAAAGAACTTAAAAGAAAGCCTAGGATTTCTGATTCTGGCCATGACAGAAGAAAAATTATTGGAATAGCCTCCCTTTAGAAACAATTCTGATACTGGATAATGTATATGAAACAACTGTTGTCAGATGCTAGACAACAGACAACAGAGTGGAGAGAGACTCACAAAGTGACTGCTTCAATATCCGCCACTTTCTGCCTGGAGGAACTTACTGCGCTACAGTGTAGGGAGGGGAAGCTCAGGCAGAGTGTGATGGTTACCCTGAGGGAAGAAGCCCAGATCACAGTGTCAGGCTGCGGAGGTGGCTGGAACATGAGGGGCAAAATACCCAGAATAGCCAACTCAATGTTGAAGGAGAGCAAAGTATTTTGGACGGATGCTATCTGCCTTCAAGTCTTATCATAAAGCACAGTAATAAAGATAGTGTGGTACTGGTGAAAGATAGACAAATAAATTGATGGAATTGGATACAGAAACCAGAAAGAGATCCACACAAATGAAGTCAACTGATCTTTGATGAAGGAGCAAGGCAGTGCAATGGAGAAAAGATCTTCTTTTCAATAAATAGTGCAGGAACAACTGGACACCCACATGCAAAAAACAACAACACACTTTATACCCTTCAAAAAAAGGAACTCGAAATGGATCACAGACATAAATGTAAAACATGAAGCTATAAAACTCCTAGAAGATAACATACAAGAAAATCTAGATAACCTTGGGTTTTATGGTGACTTTTTAGATACAGACAGAATTAAAGGCATGATCCATGAAAAAAGTAATTGATAAAATGGATTATTTTACATATTATCTATGGATGCTTTAATGCTATAATGTCAGAATTGAATAGTGTGACAGAGATCTACCAGCCATACAAAACACAAAGACTAAAATTTTTACAACCTGGCCCTTTACAAAAAAAACCAAAAACCAAAAAAAAATTGCCTATCCCTACCTTACACAATTAATTTTTCTCAAAGAGTGGGCCTCTGACTTAAAAAAAAAAGATTTAATTCCAAGCTCTTACTCTTTATGTAACATCAGGCAAATTATTTAGATTGTCTGGATATGTTCATTCAGACAAATTGACAGAGAGACAGAGAAAACTAAATGAAATGGCACAGTTTGCAAATCATGTTTCCTGTTTGAGGATTATTTGTCAGATGGACTATTGATACATATATCATGAAAAAAGTATGTAAAATGGCTGTTGCAAATAATGGTTTAAAATAAAAACCTTAAACTGAAATGTATTCAATCCCACTTGCTTTTAATGCTGTGAACTTCCAGAGAGGAATACTGCATTCAGGGCCTGAAAGCCACCTCTGTAACCCCTATTGTCATTTTAGTATCAAACTATTCTGCTTCCCATGTTTTATTAATGGTGTGAACTTGGGCAAATAATTTACCCTTTATAAACATATTTTGCCATCTATAAAATGGGGACAACAAGAGTACACACCTTGCAGGGTTATTTTGAAGACAAAATGACATAAAATATATGCAGCATAGTAGGGCACACGAAAAGCACTCCAAAAAATGAGTGTTATCTTTTCTTTCTCCTCTTGCACACCTTCTTACCCCACCCTTGCACCATTTCTTGATCCTTCTTAAATGCTTTAAAAATTATCAGCTATTTGCCCTCAAATATTTTATCCTAAAGATATTAACTAAGTATTGTTGTTTGATGTGCCCTTCCTTTAACTATTAAATATCTCTAAACTACTAGACGGAAAAAAAAAACAATCCTTCTATTCTTTGGGTCACAGTAACTCATTTTTTTAAGGCTAATCCCTTACTTAATTTAGGAAAATTTCTATTTTCCCCTGTCAAGAAGTCTTATTTATTTTTTGAAATTATATGCTACATTAATATATGGCAGGACTTATATTTTGGAGTTTGGCCTCTGGAAAGTCAAATTAAATTTCTTAACACAGAATTCTTATTTATAGAATTCATCATTTTGATAAGAAAGAGAAGTATCATATAGGACAACATAGTGCTGAATAAGAAATCTTGAAAGTGAATGCTTTAGAAGGGAATCGATGCAGTTGTAATTCTGCACAATAGAGTGGTCAAAGTAGGAGTTCCTAGAAAACAATGTGGTTATTTAAATTCCACCTTGAAAACTGAGTGACAGTTTGCCCAGGGAACTATTGTGTTCTAAATTCCATCGCAAGGCAAATCTTGCCTTCCCACAAGCCACTGAAAAGCCTTTTATTTTGTCATCTTCTTCCAAAGGCTCCTCAAAACCTTCCCAACAAACCAGGATTTTCTGCCGTAAAAAACAAAGGCTGTGTTTTTAAAGAAAAGGAATATATCACCTCCCTCAAATTAAGCATCATGAAAATGAAAATTCTAGTAATTTCTCAGCAATTTCAGAAACTAAACAATCTGAACACTTTTTAAAATGCTGTCTTACACCGAATCATTTTAACTTCTTTATTCTTGTCCTCTTTGTTGCCAGCTGTTCCACAAAATAACTACTTAACACCTATTATAAAAATAGACTTCGCTGGCTAATAAAATCAGTGACGCGCTGTGAAACTTGCCTAAGAACCCATGTTTCAGGGCCATCTACTTAATCTGAACTTCCTAAATATGCATATAATTTTTAGAATAATTATATTTTAGAAGCCACTCTCAGAAATTATCTTCCTAACAAAAACACTAGAAACAGCTTAGAAAGGGTCTCATATAATATACTAATGTAAACACCTACACGCATTCACACACATACACAGGGTTCTTAAGGCTATGTAGTACTTTCATTAAAAAGTAGATTCATATTTTTGCTCCTGAGATCTTTGACATTCTTTAAAATAAACATTAAGAACTTAAACATAATTGTATTTTGTAAGTTACCCAAAGCTAACTTCTTCCCCAAAGTCACTGCACATTTCCACAGGGTTCTGGCTTTTTGTCTAGCCCCAGGGAGACCCCTCCACACACACACCGGTAGAAAAACACAGAATTCAGGACAAATGTGCTGTCCTCCTGGGTGTCCTTCACCACTGGCATCTTTACTCCGGCTAATTCTTCCCGTGTGGAACACCTCCTTCTAAAAGTGCTGTAGAAAAAAGCTTACTGTGATGTGTAATCATGGCACCCACCCTTTTCTAGTCTCGCTTAGAGTCCTTCTGTAAATCACAGAAACCAACCGGGAAGTTGGTAGGGCTGGGAGTGCTGTCCACTTCTCCATTAGGTTCCAGGTGATTCCCAGGATGCTGGCGGACCAGGGAGGCCACCAGCAGTGGAGCTGCACCAAAGGAGCTGGGTGGCTGCAGCTGGGAGAGGTGAGTGGTCTGTGAATGCCATCTACCAGCCTTGGATACCAAAAAATCAGTGGCAATATTAGAGAACCCCCATCCTGGCTGGAAGCCTGGACTGACAGATTTGAAAATGATCACTACAACTGGGGAAAATCTTCCCAGGCTCTGTGCATATAAAAAATGTTAAGGTTATCTCACACTCCTTTCTAGGAAGACAGAGCCTCTCCATCAAGGAAAGCTGCTGTGGAGAGAAACCAAAATGATCAGTGTTGAAACACTGGGATTGGGAAATCTAGAAGGAATGGTGCTCAGATGACAGGTTGAGGAAGCAAATCCCAGAAAACATGCAGCTGGACACAAGGCTTCTTCATCAATATAATTAACTCTGAGAAACAATAAAACAACTGCAGGGTATATTTTGAGTCCTTCCAAGTTATTATAACTGAGTGGGGAGAACTGGATCAGTGAAGCTAGAAAACTATGTTGGCTAACTTCATCTCCTGACACCCCCTAACCAGAAACCCTTTCATAAAACTCCAGGAAAATCCACCTCCTGTAAACATAGGCAAAAACAACAAAAATATAAAGTTATCAAAAGAAAAAGGTGGGAATAACATTAATAATACACAAACACACAAGAACGTACTGGAAAACTGTGGTTGAATGCACCTACAAGAAAAATGTTTTTATATTGGCCAGTGAAGCCCAATCAAACTCCATGCTGTATTAAAGAAATAATCCTTTAACAAAATGATTCAGAAAAGTAAAAATAAAAGGGTGGGCAAATAACTATCAAGCAATTAAAAAATGGACCATACACTTAATATTAGACAAGTTTGAATTCATGTCAAACCATTTTAACAAGACAAATAATGACACCTAATAAAGTCTAAAATACACAGTGAAAATATAATACTATAACAACACAGAAGAGGAGAACTAAACTATCTCTTTCAGATTTAGATAATTACAGATTAAGTAGCATTATCAATAAAGGCAACAGCCATTTATAGTATAGATACTATGTATACTACACTTTGGTAATAGACAAGATACTTTCACTTGTAAGTGCACATGGAATATTTGTAAAAATTTCCTATATATTAAGGCCTGAAAGAAGCCTCAATAAATTAATAAAAAAATACAAACTGCATTTTCTAACTTCTAAACAATAAAACAAAACTTAGTAAAATGAAGAGTCTTTTGAAAAATTAACAATATCCTCCGTGAAAAAATCTATGGGTCAAAAGGAAAATACAAAATAAAAGTATAGAATTCCTAGAAATTTTATAATTAAAACAACATTACAGAATGTAGAATATGGCTAATATTGTCCTTGGAGGAAAGATCATGTCATAAAATAACTATAATACTAAAAGTGAAATAACATAATTAGATATCAAAATCAAAGTAATTAAGGATTAAAGCATTAAAATATTATTATTATTAAAATAATAATACTGTTATACAGCTTTGACTGTGGGCATGTTAAAGTATATTACATATTTAAAAGATAAAGTATATTCAAAAGAAAAGAGCAACCATCAATTTAAAACAATCTGAAACTAGCAAACTTAATTAGTTTTCAAGTTGGTGACACAATTCACGAAGAATAGAATTATTCTAGTTGACTATAGGACACAATATGTTCATTGTACACCCACACGTGTACACATAAGAACATGTTCTAAGAACGAAGAGAGCCATAAATTTACCTTCTGCTATTAATGAGAACAAATATTCTAGTGCAAGGGAAAAAAAGTAAGTATAAAATCAAAAATATTTGAGGAAAATTCATGTTAGATTTTAGTTAAGTAAAATTCTACGTGTTAGAAATATCTATACAAATTCCTGTTTAGTTTGAATAACAATTTACTAGCTCTGTCCTTAAACATTTTCAGAATCAATGATAACCCAAAGGCAAAGAGAATTCCTAATCTCTGGATTTTCTCCTCCATATCTTATTCTCCACTAAAATGAACTAGAGCTTCTTAGAGCAGTGGCTAATTCCAGATGTAAAGCAGGAAACATACAGGTTGAGCTTAGAATGTCTTGTGCCAAAAAAGACATTATCAAAGCCTGATGGGTTGAGCGTACAGGACAAAGAAAGCAACATAAAAGTCTTCCATCAACTAAAGGTGGACAAATTTTAGCATCAAAAAAATAATTTATTTAAGTTCATTGAATGTGTAAAAACCCATAGGTCCATAATAAATTTATGGAAGAGAGAGAAAGAGAGAAATATCTAGGGCACCAACTCCTTACACAGAAAACTGAAAATTGTCAATGAAAAGAAAAAAGTTAAGCATTTATTCCAACTCTCCTGCATACACTATAATTCACAATAAATGCATAAGGCTATTTGATGAAATGAATTTCTCCTTTAGAGAAGAAATGTAGTTAAATGTGCAAGGAATGACAAAGTCAGAAAAATCACCAATTTTGCAACACCCGATGAATAAATTCAACTGGGGAGCTACTCTCAGTGGGGTAAAAAATTGATGAGGAATTTGGCAAGGAAGAGACCAGGGTTTCAACACCTGAAAATTATCAATCTCAGCATCTCTAAAACTGGAACAACCAGACTGTGTGAAACATACAGCAACTGCTTATGATAGATTTGGCTGGGGGGGCAGGAGTGGAATAAGTTGAACCTGAATCCAATCAAGCCTCTAGAGTGTATATGAATACTGTTTTTTAATACAGGAAATATTGGGGTAAAGGGAAAAGTTTCAAGCTAAATTACAACACAAAGAAGAAAAAAGGGCTATCAAAAGTTGGGACAGTCTACCGGACTACTACCTGTTTTCTACAGCAAGTCATTAACATCAAAATAAATAAAAAGATGGCAGCAAGGGATGGAGACTGTTCTAGATTTTAAAAGCCTTAGGCATCATGACAAGTTAATGTGATGTGTGAATTCTGGATTCTTATTGGAACAAAACAACTTTTGCAGACATTTTTGAGACATCTCATACCACAGAAGTATTGTTAATTTGTCAGGTATGATGAAGGCAGTGCTGTTACGTAAGGGAAAAAAAATATTTTTTAAGATGCATACAAAAATATATAGGCGTGAAAAGATGTGACAACCTGAGATTTGCTTCAAAATACTATAGCAAAGGAAAAGAAAGGAAGCAAAACACAGAAATAGCTAAGGTAAATGCAGCAGAACTTTGATAAATAAATCTGATTGATGAGTACATTGCATTCATCATGCTGCTCTGTGTGCTTTTGTGTTTATGTGGAAATACAGTTTCAAAAAAAATTTTTCTTTGAGATGGAGTCTTGCTCTGTTGCCCAGGCTGGAGTGCAGTGGCTCGATCTCTGCTCACTGCAAGCTCCACCTCCCGGGTTCACGCCATTCTCCTGCCTCAGCCTCCCAAGTAGCTGGGACTACAGGCACCCGCCACCATGCCCAGCTAATTTTTTGTATTTTTAGTAGAGACAGGGTTTCACCATGTTAGCCAGGATGGTCTCGATCTCCTAACCTCATGATCCGCCCGCCTCAGCCTCCCAAAGGGCTGGGATTACAGGCATGAGCCACCGTGCCCGGCCCTCAAAAAATGTTTTTATAAAAGATTGTCACAGGGAGGCAGTCCAGTATCTCAGAAAAGGCATTAGGTTTGAAATCAGACAGACTTGAATTCAAATCTAGCCCTAACATTTATTCTTTGGTTTGGAGAAAGTTATTTATTTCCATTAGACAATTTATACTAACTTCTGTTGCCTCACCTATAAAACAGGAAATAGATTTTCTAAGCCAATACTTGGATAATGGGAAGATTCTCCTTTTAACATCATTTCCTGGGGACTAGTCAGAAAGTTTCTCGTGGCTCCTACAATGTCTAAATTACCTTTAATCTCAAAGGAGTTGCTAGTTTTCCTTAATCTATGAAGGGTTTATAAAATATACCACTCCTATGCAATGCTAGTTTAATTATCATTAACAAGAAACTCTCCTACTGAGGATTTCTTGGAAATCGTGCTGTTATTAAGGAAGCTAGCATGATTATTGTGATATATTAACAAAATTGTGGTGTGTAATTACTTCACCGTATCAATACAGCTAAAGCGCACTGTAGGCCATTCAGGCATGTATGCCTACTGATATGAAGGAAATAGAGATGGTCCCAAAAGAATTAAAATTAAGGAAATGTGCATATTATGAGACACTTTCAGCAAAACTGGGATAAGGCATTGTTTATAGAAACATGTAATGATCCTCTTCAAAATTATATATGGTAATTTAGAGTAGCATGGCCTATACTGTAGGGCCAAGGGTGAAAGGAAATACAAATAAAGAAATAATTCACATTCTTCAATTATAGATCTCTCTGTGCAGAACATATAGAATTGTGTTACAAAAGATTCTCTTAGGATGTAATAGAAAAATGTTTATTTCTAAGGATAAGTGAAAGGAGAGATATAAATATTTTAGCTCTGAATGAACCATTTCAAAAAAATGTTTTGAGAGTTTGCTAGCAAACAACATGGAAAGAGTTCAGGCTACAAGAGACCATTGTATGGGTTCTTCTTTTAAAAAAGGAAAGAACAAAATCTCAAATGCTCTTTAAGAAGTTAGAAATTACAACATAAAATACATGTATGTATTACATTCTATATGTTAAGGATTTTAGCTGATTTTAACTAAAATATAGTCTAACTTCTTAAGGAGCAACAATTTACTGAAAAAGACTGAAAAAGAAAAGAAATATTTAAAATATAGAGTGATAAGCATTTGGCACAAAGAATTATGGAAAGGAGAAAGAAAGAAGCAGCCTATGATTGATTGGATGTGTCCATTGCAGAAGTGACATTTGATCTGAGCCTAAATGGATGAGAGAGATTTCATCATGGAAAGAAGCGAATTATACACTGAAGAAGAAACAAAAGGGCACAGAAGCTTGTGTTCAAGGGAAGGTGATTTGTTCCTTGTGCCTAAGTAATAGACCACCACGATCAAGATATAGACTGTTCACCCACTCTGAAAGTTTCCCTTTGGGATTAGCCCCGACCCCCTCCAATCATGGCCCCAGGCAATCACTGATCTTTCTGTCGTTTCTAGAATTCCATATAAATAGGATCATACTGAAGATAGTTTTATCGTGGCTGACTTCTTTCACTTAACATATTTGTAAGATCACTGGGTCATTTCATGTATAATTTACTTCATTCTTGCTTGTTTCTGAGTAGTATTCCAGAGTGTAGATATACCACAATTTCTTTCTCTCTTTATCCATAGCTGGTCATTTGGGTTTGGGGCTACTACAAGTAATGCTGATATGAATATTCACATACACATTTTCTGTGGATGCATGTTTTCAATTTTCTTGGATATATGCATAGGAATAGAATTAGGTACAGGTATTTTGACTGTTTCCCAATAGCTGTACCACTTTGCATTCTCCCTCAACTAATGCCTGAGAGCTCCAGGGGCTCTGTATCATTTCCAGCACTTGATGTTGTCAAGCTTTTGAACTTTAGCTATCTTTAGAGGTATATAATGACATTTTGTGGTGGCTTTAATTTGCATTTCCCTGATAACTAGTGATGTTAAGAATTGTCTGATGTGCTTAAAAACCACTTGTACATCTTCTTTTGAGAAGTGTCTGTTCAAATATTTTGCCCATTTTAATCAGCTCTTTTCCTTGTAAGGTCCTCACTCTCTTCAGTGTTCATAGTTTGGCAGTTTCACTTTTCTGGTTCTCCAGGGAAGAAAATCTGGGCTTTTTCATGTGTGCCCCTGCCACTACTATTCATGCTGTGCCAACTGGCCTTGGTCTGAAACTAAAAGCTGGGGAGACAGGAATGCACTTAAATAGCTCTCCCTCTTTCCTCTTCCAAATCTGAATTTCCCATCACAGTCTGTCTGCTTCCAATCACTCCCCAGTACCTTTTAATGTTGCTTTTTTTATATTGTGTCCAAGTTTTCTGAAGCAGGGGGTTATTCAGAAGGATATTGGACCATCGTATGTGGAAGTTTGATATATTTTCCTTTTCAGTATCATTCCATCTAAAATAGTCTCCAAATGTCTTCCTGTAACTGTGTAACTTGGGAGTTTTTCCTAGGTGTCTTATTGTAATTGGTTTCTAATTTAGTTCCACTGTGGTAAAAAAAAAAATAAAAAATAAAAAAAAATAGACTGTGTGGTTGCAACCCTTTTAAATGTATTAAGGTTTATTTTATGGCTATCACAGTGAAAGACCATGTATGTGGATGTGAAGAACATGTGTATGGTAGTCTGAAGTTGTTGAGTGAAGTATTATAAACATCAATTGGGTTAAGATATCATCCAGAACATCTATAACTTTGTTTATATTTTGTCTACTTATTTTTGATCTTTCTCCAGTGCCTTCAGAGAGTTGTTTTGTATTTTGTCCAGAATTTATGGTTGTTATCTGTGAGAGAGCTGATTTGGTAAGAGCTTTCTTGGTCATATGAAAATGAATCTTGCCTTGTTTATTTTTAAATTCTCTTTATAGTATATTTATACTTCCTGAAATGTCTATTTTCAATCTAATCAAAGATTTTTCTTAGTTTATTCTAAGATTTCCCAAGCCATGTTTTATGAAAGAATATTCTTCGAGATGTTAATAGTTGTTTTGTTAGTAGAAGAGGGGTATAGAATGTTTTGGGAACAGAAGTTTTGGGAAACACTGCATTCCATGGTCTCTTCGTGGAGACCTATAAGGCTCATTAAAAGTAAGTTCTTTCTGAGAAATCTTGCAGTAGGGAAATATGTTAAACTTTGTTAAATCAACATCTACTCATTTGAATACAAGGCCTATCCTTCACATAATACTTCACATCACATATAACCAAAGTTAGTGGGCTCCTCATCTATTTCATCTCACTCAATTTCATGTGCCAAGCTTTCCATGACAGGTTATTTTCCTGTGGCTTTTTTTTTTTTTTTTTTTTTTTTTTTTTGCTTTCTTGCCCATATTTCTATTGTCTGAACTAATGAAAGGTATGTTAAATCTACTGGAAACCATGACCCAATGTTAGAAACATAATTTTGCCATAAAGCCAAAGTATTAAAAAAATGTATTTTAAAGGTTCATTTTTACAATTGTATCTCTTACTCTTTGGAGCTTATAAGCAGTCCACTTTTCCAACAGTGTGAAGCCCCAGGTTTCTAGCATCTTTCTCTTGCTTTGTCATTTCTCTGGCGAACTGGCCCGTTCATCCTAGGGCTCACCTCTTGTGATACCTTGCCAAAGACAGCTAATAGCAATTAAAACCCACGATTAACCTTCAGTTTTCCAGTCTCCTCCCCTTGAGCACAAATCTCTCAGGTAATCTAAAGATCTGCCTCTCAAATATTTTGTGATGATTTGCCATCTATACAAAAAGATCGTTTTCTTTATCACTCACCATGTAGGAATATTGTTCTGTGTAGGAATATTGTTGCCAGATTATTTTTTACTTTTTTTAACTTTTATTTTAGGTTTGGGGAACAGTACCCAAGGTTTGTCACATAGGTAAATACGTGTCACAGGGGTTTGTTGTACATATTATTTCACCAGCCAGGCATTAAGCCTGATACCCAATAGTTACCTTTTCTGCTCCTGTCCCTCCTCTTACCATCCCCCCACAAGTGGACCCCAGTATTTTATAGTTTTTATGGAACACCACTTCAGAACCAATTGAAATGTTTTATGGCTATTTTTTATCACACCCATCTGTAAATCTGTATGTGCACTCGTATCTTCAGCACTATGATCAATTTCATTTTATAGGCTGTTCTACAGGATTTTCTGTTCACATGGAAAAATATGCTATGTCCACTTTCTAATGTCTGTTAGATCACATCACTCAAATATTCTGTTATTTCTAATAGGTTTTATTTTGCTATTAGATTTTTTAGGTAATAACCTGACCTAAAAAAACATGTATTTGTATTTTCTCTCTCATCATATTGACATACCTCTTAGCCAATGTTAAAAAAATACTGGTGATAATATCATCCGTACTTTATTCTTGAGTCTAATGCCTCCAAAGTTTGTCATTAAATGTGATGCTGGCTCTTGGATTTCTATATATAATATTTATAATATAAGAATGTAACCCTCTAAATATATTGAGAATAGATTTTGAATATTATCAAAGGCCCATTTGCATCTATTGAGATAAATTGTCTAATTAATTAATTAATTAAGCACATATTGCCACTTCTTATGTGCCAGCACTGGGACTGCAGAGGTGAATAAGGGCAATGCAGCCCCTGCCTCTATTGATTTTCCAGTCCAGAGATGAAAATTATGTTTGCCACTTTTACTTATTTATTTTATGTTCTCACATTATATCATTCTTATATTACTGCTGGAAGCAGTACTTTTATACCTTTCCTCTCCAACGCACACCCTGTGCTCCCATAATAAAATCTCCAAGGCTCAATCAACCAGAAAACTTCACAATGAACTTTCTAGCTTGTGCTATTTGAGGGACAGAAACTACTACCCAGCTCCATCCCTAACTCTTCAATGATCTCCCCATTGATACAAAAATTTACTTTTCTTATTTCAGTTTTTGTCAGGTGAACCCAATAATGTCCTTGATAATATATTCTTTTCCTCCAGTACAGTATCAGCCTAGGGTCAGGCACTGCACTTATTTCCAAGTCTTTATTGCTTCCTTTATTCAAAAACATTTCCACAGGTTTGTTTTTTATAACTTTGACACTTTTGAAGACTATAGCTCTTCTCTTCCCCCTTCTCTTTCTTTCTTTTCTTTTCTTTTTCTTTTTTTTTTTTTTTTTTTTTTTTTGATACAGAGTTTCACTCTTATTTCCCAGGCTGGAGTGCAATGGCGTGATCTTGGCTCACTGCAATCTCTGTCTCCCGGGTTCAAGCAGTTCTCCTGCCTCAGCCTCCCGAGTAGCTGGAATTATAGGTGTCCACCACCAGACCCAGCTAATTTTTTGCATTTTTAGTAGAGATGGGGTTTCACTGTGTTGGCCAGGCTGGTCTCAAACTCCTGACCTCATGATCCGCCCACCTCAGCCTCCCAAAGTGTTAGGATTACAGGCATGAGCCACTGCGCCCAGACTCCCCCTTTTCTTTTAATAGAATATTCTTCATTATGGGTGTTTCTGAGGTTTCCTCATAATTATTTTCCAATTATGCATGTTCAGCCATAATATTACACAGAGATGACAAGCCCTTTGTGGCATACCACATCTGGAGATACAGGAAATAGTCCTACTAAAGTCTGACCACTGAATCACATGGCAATAACATTTTCATCATTATGCAACACCCTGTTTAATATCTAACGCCACACATCTTAGAGTTTTTTGCTGCCATTATAGTAACACCGGCCCTCCAGGTACAATTTTCTTTTCTCGTCAGTTTATGCCAATTATGTTGTGATAATAAACACCCTCCAAGTAGTCTCGACACCACAACAAAGTTCCTTGCTCCCTCACGTTGAATGTCAGCTGTGGGAAGGCCCCAGCTTTGTTCTGTTGCACCTTCACAATGGGACTGAAGATGAAGGGGCAGCCCTCGCGTGAAGCATGCCGCTCAGGAGCAGCGGGAGGGGGGTAATGGGAGCACCACCTGCCTTTTAATGCATCTCCTTGGAAGGAGCATGCGTTGCTTCTTCAATCATTTTATTGGCTGAAGCAAGTTGTATGGGAAAATATGACATCAATTGGTGAGGGGTAAGTATAATCTCTCACAAAAAGGAACAGAAAACACTTGAGAAAAATAGCACAGTCTACCAGAGTAACAGTCTTAACCAGGAGAAGAAATGAAAAAAAACAAAAACAAAACACAAAAGACAAAAAAAAAAAAAAAAAAAAAAAAAAAAAAAAAAAAAAAAAACAGTATGTGGGGGTTTGGTCCTGGTGATAGATGGATTCAGTTCTAGGCACACAGAGCCTACGGTGACATTCAGTTACTTATGGACTTCTGCCTCAGGGGAAGGTCTTGGTTCAGATTTGATCATTCTCTAAGTAGAGGTTGCCTGGTTGCCTAAAATAGAAAATCCCCTCAAACAGGCAGAGAAACAGTCAAACTCCTTCTTACAGCCCATATCAAGCTCCCCATCTGCCTTCCGTGTGACAATGCTTGGGCTGCTCTCCACCTCACACATGTTGCTCCAGGGACACATAATTCTTCCAGATCAGCAAACAAATCAGGCCCCCTTCTTCATTCTGGGCCTACCTTGCTCTTCTCTCTTTCCAGGCCTCTCTGCCTGCTCATTCAGAGGGCTCCCACTTCTAAACCCTAGGGCTCGGCATAAAACTCATTTCATCTAGAAACCTTTTCTCATAGCTCTTTCTAAAGGAGTCCTCATTTAGACTATATTTTTCTCTAGCACAGCATACTGTGCTTTATACTCATCTTGGTCCTTCCCAGAATCTGTAATTATTTTAATTATTTATTGCTGTGTTTTTATCTTGTTCACTTCTTAAAGTGCAGCCTCCTCAAAGGAAGGAACCGTCTCTCTTTGGGTCACCATTTATTTCTAAATCCTTGGCACAATGCCTGGCATACAGTAATTAATATTTTGTATTAATATTTCAGTGAGTTTATTATAAAGATAACGTGGTAAATTTGTTAGGTGGCAGTTTGGCAATAAAAAGATGCTTTAAATATGTTATCATGTCTTTGTTCTAAAAACATCACTCAAGGCATCTCTAGGTTTAACAAATGTGAGACAAGTGAGCAGTTTGACTTTGATTTGCTGTAACTGGAACGTGAGGATTAATTAAGTTTGTTTCTTCCATTGTCTTATTTTTAGATAAGCAAGAATTTGGGTCAACAGGCTCATGGGCTAAGGAGACCCTTGGGAATATAAGGATCAAGAGAACTACCTCTTCCCTTTTGAGATCCAAATGCTATTATTAGCACATCTGTTTGGGGCTGAGATGGTCTTAAGGCCTCCAAAGAGTGGAGGAAAGACTGTGGACTGGTTGCGAGGGAGTAAACACCATGCCCTTGATATTAATGGAAGAGGTCTATCTACAACAGAGAGGGTGCACTGGGCCATCTGATCTTCTGAGCCAGCTGCCCCACTGTGGTTATTTATTTATTTATTTATTTATTTATTTTGAGATGGAGTCTCTCTCTGTTGCTCAGGCCAGAGTGCAGTGGCACGATCTCAGCTCACTGCAAGCTCTGCCTGCTGAGTTCACACCATTCTCCTGCTTCAGCCTCCCAAGTAGCTGGGACTACATGTGCCCGCGACCACGCCTGGCTAGTTTTTTGTATTTTTTAGTAGAGACAGGGTTTCACCTTAGCCAGGATGGTCTCGATCTCCTGACCTCATAATCTGCTCATCTCGGCCTCCCAAAGTGCTGGGATTACAGGCATCAGCCACCACGCCCAGACCCCACTGTGGTTTTATGAGTGTAAACCGGAAAGTTTTATTTCACTTGCTCCTTTGTGAGCCATTGGGTACATCTGTGCAGGAATCTAGACTTAGGTGTGTTAGGATGCTGTTGCAGCTGCAGTCAAGAGACTATCTCACAGTGTGGGCTTAGTCTTCAACACTGGCTCTGCAGCAACAGAGCAAAGGCTGCTATGTGTGTGGAGTTTCTCTATTACCACCCTAGTTAGTTCTGGTCCCCTTCCAGCTAACCATCTGTCTTTCCTACCCTCCACCACTTCTTTTCCCTTTTTGCATCCTTTCTCCTTCTCTTGGCAGTGTGTGTGTTATCCAAGCCTGGACAATCAGAGACAACAGTTCTCCTGGCCACAGTGGTTGGCATGAGGTGGACACAGGACAATGAGAGTCCTCCCCAGAACATTTCTAACACAGGAATCAGCAAAGATACCCTCGTTGTCTTGGGTCACAAGTCACAGGCAAAGGGTGGAGCTGGTTTTGCCATTCATCGGCAGAAGAGAATGAGAAAAAACACAACATTCAAAGAGGAAAAGGAGAGAGACCAGGATGACATTACCTGAGTCCCAGATCTCCAGGTTTCTACTCTACCTGAAGCCAAAGCTAACTCTAGATTGTTCACTTACAGAAACCACTCATCACTGAGTTTGCTTATTAGTATGAGTTCGACCTTGTAATTTGCAGCTCAGAGTCCTCACCAATATAGATTAAAAATATATGAAAAATCAAAATGTTTTCTCCCAGGGATACAGAATGGACATAGGGTAAACGGCATTTGGAAGAGTTGATTTCTTGCCCAGTCACCATCCAGCAAGGAAAGCAAAATAAACAAATTACAAATACAAACAACACAAAGAATAAAGACAGGAGAGAAGGGGGAGAAATGAGAGAGAGAGACAAACGGAGACAGAGAGACTATCTCCCTCTGAGCCTGATTAGATTCCAAGTTGCCGGTGAGACACTTATGCAGAGCAAAATGTGGGTTTTAAGAAGCCACTACTCTGTGATGAGCAGGCAGGCCCCCGATTTATGAAGACAGATATTATTCTTTAAACCTAACGTGTAAAAATAAATAATTTAGAGTTAATACTTGTTCTGGCATTTGAATAATAAAATGACTAGATTATATATGTAAGTTTCTTACATCTCGCTGTTATCTGAGCCTTGAATAAAACATAACCTGGACTACCACCACTAAGCTCACAGCACGGGCCTTGCTAGGCCAGCTAGAAGAAACCAGCATTAAAGGCTCAAACAGGAACTCCCCTGCTGTAAAGCACCTGCAAGTCCAACCTAGTATGTAGAAAGCAAATATTATACCCCTTAACAAAAAGTTAAGCTTATGGTTTACCAGGATGTTATGTGTGTGTATGTGTGTGTGTGTGTGTGTGTGTGTGTAGTGCTCAACAAGTGATTGTCAATGCGTTCCTTGCTTAACAAATCTCATTAGCCATCTATTTTAAACCATTTGGGAAGCCACTCAAAAGGGGTGTTTGAAGAGGGTTTGGAGAAGGAGTGACATAAGGATCTGGCAGGGTTAATGGAAACCAGGAGGGTGGTGGAGCATCCAGAAGATGCAAGGGGAGGGCACAGCTCCCGGAGCGTGCAGAGAGCTGTGGCTGTCAGAGAGGCCTGCTCCACAGGAGCTGCGGCCTCCGTAAAGAAATGCAGCCAACCCACAACCCAGCAGGGAGGAAAAGGGAATAAATACCCTGACCTCCCTCTCCCCCACCCCCTGATCTTCTGCCAGTGCCTCTACATGGCTAAAGTTAACTCCATGTGGGAGGGCAAGGGAGACTGTCCCTATGTGGTCCCTGGAGACCAGACTAAGGGTCACAAAGTGGGTGGAGGAGGACAGAGAGCAGATTCAGAGCGGGAAATGGAAAGTGCTCTGCTCTCCTTTTCAAGCACAAATTATTGTCTCTTTTAGTTTAACGACACTATGTTTTTGAGAACTTGGAAAACTTATTAGGAGACTATTTGAATTTTGACTTTACAAAGACTGACTGATGTTTTCAGCACATACATTATATGAGCATGCCCTACTGGTATATTGCGTTTCACTATTTTCCTTTTTTGATTACTTTATAAGGTTAGCGGGTTTTCTGTTCAATCTTGCTTTTGTATGGAATTAAAATACATTTATACAAATTGGTTTCTTTCAAGAAAACTTCCTTGGGAGTAGGTGCCACTTCTGGATGTGACATCTCCAAGAGTGGATTAGACTGCTACATAAGGACCTAACATTCTCAAGACAGCCAACTCTTCTTGCTGGCTTACTCGAACAGATGATTTCCTAGAGGTATTGGTAAAGAGGCTGCTCTGTCTGCAAAACCCTAAAAACCAAGGGGTTTCCCACCCTCTGACTATAATAGAGTCCTCTCACCCTTGCAGTTGGTCAACATTTTTTCACACACATACAAAATAATTTTTGACAAATTATAACCACTCTGGCCAGGAGAATGAATTCACATTATTTACTGGAAAAACAGGGCCAGATAAGAACTCTGAAAGAAATCATTTAAAACATTTGAGTCAAGTTCCTTTATCTGAAAACATCTATATATTTTACAGATATCAAAAAAGAGGAGCTATAAATAACTTGTCACTATGCTTTGAGTCCTATTAATAATATGTGGAGTTCTTTCAGCCATTTCTGAGTAAAGACAACTAAGATTTAAGAGCAAAGAAATGGAAAGTTCAGATCTTGTGAAGTAAATAAGGCACATTTTGGATAAATGTTTAGGGAAATATTTTCCTGCAGGCAGTCGGTAAGCCAGTTGAGTGGCTGTGATAACACTGAGGATGTTCCCATTCTCAACTTGTCTGTGTCCATCTAAGGATAAACCTTGATTGTTGTTTAACTGTGCAGAGTTCAGGTATTCACACCTCTCTTCAATTAGACAATTCACAATTCCTCTGACTATTATCTCGACCCAGGTGGCTCTGCTGACTCGACTATGTTTCAGCCCATGCAGTGGAAAAATGATGAACTGGAGACAGCCTGTCGGACTCTGAGAGTCATGACACACTTATTTCAGGGAAAATGTAGCACTTCATCTTCACAGCTCCTGATGAAATATTACCACTTTTGCTGTAGTAATCAAAAAAGTTAAACTCACAGTCTTCTAGATACAGATTTAAACATTATTAATGCAAAATATTTAAACCTACAAGATAGATCTACCTGCAAAAAATATGGTAAGAGCAAAGATGGCACAGGCCTGACAGGACTGGCCCCTTCACATGCCCCGCTGTCTAGCTGCTACAAAGACTCAAGAACCATAAGAAATTAAAAACTAATTTCAAAAAATTAGAGAAGCAAAGAAAAGAAGAAACAAAGGCAGGATAAGAAAGTACAAGGAGAGGAGGAAATAACAAGTTCTTTCAACAATAAAGTGAACAGAGTGCTGTGTTTCACAGCCTGGCTGCACTTGAAAATCCCCTGGGGACTTTAAAAATTCTGAGCTCTGAGTTCTGAGCTCCCCCAAGACTGATGGCATCAGAATCTATGGAAATGGACATCGGTTGGGTATTTTGGTTTAACCTTCCTTCAGGTGATTCTGATGTATAGCAGACTTGAACGTCACTGATGAGATGGTCATACTTGGCTTAATTCTTTTAATGTAGATATATGTAGATATATCTACACATGTAGATGTATATATATATGTATATATATAATATGTAGATGTAATATAGATAATGTAGAGATATATATACATAAATATATGTATACACATCTATACCTATGTTATCTACATATCTACATTATCTACATATGTGTATATATGTATATATATCTATACATGTATATGTATGTGTATATATGGATATATATGTGCAATATACAAAATATTTTAGTTCATATCTCTTCTAGATTTCCAATTATTGAAAAGCATTACTCTCATGTGATTTATTATTTGCTTTGCTCATCAGGACTTTATTATATTAATAATACAGGTTCTACATTTTGGGGTTTCCATTTTTATGAAAACACAGATTCTTTATTATCCTTATTAATGAAACGAGCAAAAAATAATTTATGTCATAAGATATTGTCCAACATAAATATCTTTTTACTATAACTTGATGCCATCTTTGCAGAGAAGAAAAGTTTAGGACATCGTCAAAAAAGCAAAAATAAATACATATATAGATAGATAGAATAAAACAAAGTACCTATACATATGTTACTCTTTTTCACCTAAAAACCGTTCTGGATTATTTTCTTCTGATGCTCACAAACTGTATCACTGAAGTTTTGAAGACTTAAAAGCTATTAAAGCCGTAGTGTTTAGACTGAGTTCTCTGTTAATGTTAAACCTAACAGTAAAGAAATACCAGAAAGAAAAAAAAAACAAACAAGAAAAATGCTACTTTCAGGACTCTGTTCCAATAAGTAACTTATGAGAGACACTTGCTTGTAAATTTCCATGAATCTTGCCTTCGGGGAATTTTCCTATTGAATACCAGGACTGCAATACAAAATGTGGGCTTCTACGAAATGCTGCTGTAGGAATGTGTGCTGTAAGAAGAGCCCCACTTCCTTCTGTAATAACCAGTTTTCTCCTAACCAGAAAGGCATGGGCTTTAATGCAAAGCTCTAAGGATTTACTGTCCTCCGTGACGCTTGGGCACCACAGAATACTGTCGGACTGCATTATGCGAAGGGATCACAGGTACCATTGCGAGTGAAAGTTTCAGTATCACACATACCAAGGTCTTGATAGCATATGATGGCGTAAAATTTAACAATGTATTTTTCTAACTGTCGAACATTAACTCCTAAGGAGCCCAGGGCTAACATATAAATAGCTAAGTGTTTAATTGCCCAGTTAAAGGCTGTTCACATAGTCCACTTATTCTTCCACGTATAAACAATTTGAAGGGCTTTTTTTTTTTTTTTTTTTTTTTGGTAAATTCATGAAAGGTTTTTTCCCTTGGAGTTAATACCTAAAGAGGAAAGAGAAGCCAATGGCATGCAGTTCTTTTAGTCGGCCCACATGCGGAAAGCTGTTAGGCCTCCCTTCACTTAGTCAAACTCCAAGGAGCAAGTGTCAAAACCCTTAACTGACTGTGCAACTGACAGAGGCACTTAGTCACCAAAGAGCTTTGACACTGCTTATCTCCAAACCCTCCTAAAAAACTCTGCATTTAAAATTATTTTTTTAACGAATACAGGAAAGATATTGCTTTCATCAGAAGATACGATATTTGTTTATGATCATGTATCTTATTTTAAACTCCAAGTCCAATGTCTATCTTCACAGGATTCCTTTTATATTTTTAATAGGAGATTACGCAATAAGAATAAGTAATAAATTGAGAGAGACTAACCTAAGAAGCATGGTAGGAGGGCAAATGTAGCTTGTAGTTAGGAATGCTTGCCATTTAGAGAAAGTGATTTATTGCACTGGACAAATTTTACTTTGGGTATGAACACTTAAAAAATGCAGAATCTAAAATTAAATCAACATCCTTTCATGATTCAAAGGTCATCAAAATGCATAAATTCACATGCTTAGTCTGCCACTTTTCCCTAAAAAAAGAAAACATTATACACGAGTAAACTTTTTTAAAAATCTAATGGGAATTGTATGAAAATATTGCCTTAGTTTATGAAAATAGAAGTGATTTTTATTTCCTTTTTTATGCTTTCTTAATATTCTACAATTAATATACTATTTTATTTATAATAAAAATGCTAAATAAAGTGTATGTTTTGTAGCTTAGAATTTTCCCATATGTTACATATGTTACTCCTTAGCACAAATATGAAAAACAGATTATTTTTTTGATAAGGAAATGATAACAGAAAGGCATTTAATTTCATTGACATTTGATGGATTTATATTTTCACCCCAATGCTAGAAATAACAAAAGTGGAAAACTTTGGTAAAGTCATCTTTCTTATTTTTATCCAGGTCAGAGAATGATGCCATTAAATTATTGATAGAGCTGAAGTTAAAATTGTTATAAATAAATTATATCATAAAAATAGCTTGTAGTGGCTCATGCCTGTAATCCCAATACTTGGGAGGCCAAGGCAAGCAGATTACCTGAGGTCAGGAGTTCGAGGCTAGTCTGGTCAACATGATGAAACCCCATCTCTACTAAACATACAAAAAAATTATTCTGGGGTGGTGATGTGCCTGTAGACCCAGTTACTTGGGAGGCTGAGGCAGGAGACTCCCTTAAACCCGGGAGGTGGAGGTTGCAGTGAGCTGAGATTGCGCCACTGCACTCCAGCCTGGGCAACAGAGTGAGACTTCCTCTCAAAAACAAACAAACAACCAAACAAACAAAAAACAAAAAAAAAAAAACACCTTGTAACATAATCCAATTTTTTCTTAGCTATAAAGAATGAATCAAAAGGCATCAGCAATTAGTAGTTTTTCTAAGAAGTTTAACATATTTTCATTTATGTTTTTTAAGAGTAGAAAAGTAGGGATATTGAATAATGATACTTTTCGTTTTACTCAAACTCTTGAATGCTGGAATATCCTGCTATATTTATTAAAAAGTTCCCAGACAGTACCTAGACTTTAAAACTGTGTCTTATTTCACAGACCAGAAAACTGATTCTTAATGATGCTAAATGTCAGACTTAAAGTCACTGAAGTGCCTTGTAGAAGTGGGACTTGAATCGAAGTCCCTATATCTCAGTGTAACACTTTTTCACATGTACCATATTGCTTCTCCTGTTGTTTCTCAATGTTGTCATTGTGAATATTGATTAAAGTTAAATTTTGTCAAATTAGTATTATAAAAATGTTCAAATATACAAAAACAGAAAAAACTCTACAGTGAACACTCATGCACCTGTCACCAACATTCTGCCATTAACTTTTAACTGTATCTCATAAAACTCTTTGTCTAGAAGTCTGGATTATCTGATATTAATGTAGTCACCTCAGCATTCTCTGGTTCTTATTTGAATGTTATAATGCTTTTATTCAATTAGTTTCAGCCTACTTGTGTTTTTATATTTAAAGTCTCTCTCTTTCTCTCTCTCTACATCATATACAGTTGGGGCTTGCTATTTGAATCCATACTGATAATCTTTGTCTTTTCATTGGAAAGCTTATGCCATTTACATTCAATGTAATTATTCAAATGGCTGGTTATGTGTCTGCCATTTAATTTTTTCCTGTGTCTTGTCTGATTTTGTTCCTATCTTTCTCCTTTACTACCTTATGGGAGGTAACTAAACATTTTTTACATTTTCATTGCATCTGCTGGCTTTTTAGCTGTACCTCATTGAATCATTCTTTTGGAAGTTGTTCTAGAGAATACTATATATAGCCTTAAATGTTTATAGTCTACTTAAAGTTAATATATCATTTCCCCAAAAAATAGAGAAAACATGCTACATAGGTTCTTTTACTTTTCCATTCTTTAGCCTATTTCTGTCATATGCATTGTCATAGCTAATACATATGTTATAATGGTGTTAATTTTTTTCCAATGATCATATATAACCTAAAGAAATTCACAGAAACATCATCTTTTTAAAATATCTAAATATTTATACTTCCATCCTAGAATTCTCAGTTTCCATCTATCATGATACCTTTCAACATGGTGAACTTCCTCTAGAGTATGTGTGCTGACAAAAATTTACTTAGTTTTAACATTTATGTAAGTGTCTTCAGTTCACATTTTTTCTTGAAGGATATTTTTACTGTATATAGAATTCAAGGTTGGTGGGACATTAAAGATCTCTTGCCCTCCATCATTTCTGATGATAAATTAGTCATTATTCATATAATTGTTTTCTTATATGTAATACGGTATTTTATTCTGGCCACTTTCAATATTTTCTGTTTACTTTTTTATGTATCTTTCTTGGACTATGCTGAGCTCCAATCTATAAAGTTATGTCTTTCAACAAATTTGGGCAACTTTGCAAATTCTTTATCCAAATATTCTTTCTGCCCTATTATCTTTATTTTTTCATTCCGGAATCCCAATTACACCTATGATTGATGTTTTGATATTGTCTCCCAAGTCCTCAGGCACTTTTCACTTTTCACTTTTTTCCTATTTTTTTCTTCCTGGTTCTTCAGATTGGTAATTTCCATTATTCTGTCTTCTCCTCCAGTGACTCCTTTCTACCACCTTGAATCTGCCATTAATTTCATTCAGTAAAATGTTGAAACTTCAGATATTGTGTTTTATAGTTCTACAATTTCCATTGAATCATTTTTTTCATATTTTCCATATCTGTGTCCTGAGATTTCCTATTTGTTATGCTGATTACAAATAGGTTTTTAATACCTACAGTAGATGAATGTTAAGTCCTCTGATAAATTTAGTGTCTGTCTCATCTCAGAGCTGGTCTCCATTGATAGCTTTTTCTGTTAAATATGGGTTATGTGTTCCTGATTTTTTGTAGATTGAGTAATTTCTGAATTATATCCAGAAAATTGTGAATTTTAAGTTGTGGAGATTTTGGATTTTGCTATATTCTTCCAGAGGGTGTTAATTGCTTTGATTAGCAGGCAGTTAACTTGGCTGAACTGAAACTTTAAACTCTGAAGTAGGTGGAAGTTGAAATGTTCTGTTAGCCTTGGCTGCACTGCTTGGAGTCTGTTTCATGCGTGGGTTGCCCAAGGTCCAGCCAGAGGTTTAGGGAAAGTTTACATATATAATTTGGGGCTTCACATCTGTGGTTCTCACTTCTCAGTATTCTCTTCATCCTTTGCTTTCCAGCTATTGTGATTGCTGTAAATTTTGCCCTTGGGTTCTTTAAGTCAATAAGAGTGAATGTGTCTATACCAATGTAGGTCAACCACATGTTGAAGGTAAGGTTTGCCCTAAGGCCTCATGCTATAAAATGTGGGGGAATTCACTCAGGGAAATTTCCTTCTTCCAAGTGTAGAACCCCCTTCAATTTCTGCCTAGCTTTGATAACTGTCCAGTGTATAGTTGTTTTCTAAGAAAGTATTTTGTTGGATAATGACTATGGTACAAAATACAACCATGTTAAAATCAACATTTGTCCTGTCTTTGTTTAGCACATCTTTTAATTATGTGATAGTTGAGGCACATTGTTCTGTGGTTATAAGCAGAGACACAATTGTTGGGTTCAAATATCAGCTCTTTCACTGTATGTGTGACTTCTTTGTTTCTCATTTACAAAATGGAAATAATTTCATAGAATTGTTTTTGGGCGCAGTAATGATATAGAAAAAAAACAAATTTGGTTTCTTCAACTATTCTTTCACAGCACAGAATACTTCTTTGACCAGATGTGTGGGGTTTCTCCCCTCTCACCCCACTCCTACCTTCCCACCTCACCCCCAGCACAAAGCCATTTTCCAGCCCCAAATTCTCCAAGAGACACTGAGTGTTCTAAAATTCAACTCAATTCTGACACTATCAACCTGGCGGTAGTCTCAGATCCCACAGATTGAGGGTCCAGTCCCGTAAGACTGCCCCCACTTCAAATGCCAGTCGCAAGCACTGGTTGTGGCCCATGTTTCTAACCAACCAGCTATAAATTGGGATTCCCATAACCCCCTTTTCTGGTTCAATGAATTTGCTAAAGTGACTCACAGAACTCAGGGAAACACTACTTATATTTACCCATTGATTGTATAAAGGATATTACAAAAGATACAAGCGAACTGTCAGATGGAAGAGATGCATAGGGCAAAGTATATGGGAAGCAGCATAGAGCTTCCATGCCCTCCACAGGTGTACCACCCTCCAAGAACCTCTATGTGTTCAGCTATCTGGAAACTCCCCAAAGTAAGTCCTTTTGGGTTTATTATGCAGGCATAATTGATTAAGTCATTAACCATTGGCGATCATCTTAACCTTCAGACCTTCTCTCTTGACTGGTGTTGTGGTGTGGGCTGAAAGTTCCCAACCTCTAATCCCACTATGGTCTTTCTGGTGACCAATCCCCATTCTGAAGCTACCTAGGGGCTGCATCCATCACCCCATTCACATACAAAGAACACTCATCACTCCAAAGATTCCAAGAGTTTTAGGGCTTTTTGCTACAAACCAAGGGGCCAAGACCAAATGTATACTTTACAATTACACAGCACTAAATGAAATACTATTTGTGAAGTGGCTAGGATAGTGACTGGTACATAACAGATATTCAAATATTAATTACTGGCTATTGTTAATATAAACATTCTTTTTTAAAAAAATGTTACAGATTATACAATCTCTACCTATGGAACTCAGGCCACTAAAATTCACAAATATCTATATTTGGCCATCTTTAAAGTCAAACCTTGTACTATTCCCAGTTTACAATCTTCCTTGGAAGAATTAAAGAAAACAGATAAACATATCAGTGTGCTTAGGGCCACCTGCCTTTGAGAAATGACTGAAATTTCGCCTGCTGGAAATCAATTACTAAAATTTTATGAAATTTTCTGCCTCTGATCAATTATTTTATGTGGCTGACTAAGCTGTCTGTATGCTTTTTAGTTGACTAGACAGAAAACTTGGATGTGGATCAGATCCATGCATCCTTCCATCAAAAGAGCAAGCTTACTTTCTTGCATCTGGCCGCATGACTTTATGCTATCCTATTTTCATTTCCAAAGTCAATGTTACAGATACTGATGAAGCTAGAAATTTAGAATTTTAAAATAATTTTATAGTTTTTAAGGTTGCTTTTTCCACTCAAAAATAAGTGAAAGTCAATCAACTAATGAATCCCCTCTTTCTCTTTATTTGGACCACCTCTAACTGTCCATTTGCACAGGGCCTAGTTTTGCAGACATGTTAATAGAAAATACTGACTGCAGAGGAGAAAGTAAGCCTGTCGCCTTTTTTCATCTTCTGCAGCTGCCTCTAGCTGCACATCCAGAGCTTTTAAAATTTAGGGGTATTATGGAAATTATAGAACTTGTGAAGGGATGCCTCAGGGAAAAAAAAGTTATAAACTTCACAAGACTCATGAATCATAGGCAAAATTTATTCCGAGTAGAAACTTCCATGTTATTCAGACATCACATCAACAGAGCTTCCTTTGCAGAGCCTTTCTAGCCTGAAATCCATACCATTGCTGAAACCATATATGTGCCCATCATTTTCCTGCATTGTATTCCTCTAATTTATGTTTTGTCCCTCAGGCAAGGATCAAATGGGGTTTTTCAAACGTTGGTAAAGAGTTTTCACATGTTGTCATCTTATAAATATAAATTAATAATAATAGTAATAATGATAACAATGCTCTATTACAAAACAGATATTTACAGTAAGGCATTAAAAGCAATTTAACAGAAAACCTCAAGATTTAGCATGAAGCAATGCTTAGCAGAATATTACAAAAGCTACTAGTGCCTCTAGCTATAATATTTTATTCAGTTCCGTAAGTTTGAAAGCTCTTTTTTCCCCAATAAGAACTGGGAAGTGCTGTCGAATTGCTTTACCTCACTTTTATTGCTTTCCCTTTCTAGAGATGAGGATTGATGAACAAAACCTTCCTTCATTTGTAGTTGAATATTTATACCCAATATTTTATTTTCTTCTTTCAAATAATTTTAGCCAAACTTCTCTTGAACTAAATTAAAAAGCAGAATGCAAATTGTCTGTATATTGTGGTTGCAATTATGTAAAAATATGACTGCATATAAATAAAGGACTGGAAGGGAATACAGAGAAATTACTTTAATTATATAAGTATGATGGAAAAGACAGGAGTTTCATCCCCATACATAAACCGTTTAAATTTTATGTAATATTCTGTTATTGTTTGTACAATAATATTTTATTGTTTTAAAAGTTTCCCCACTGAGGCTGAGACAGGAACAAATGCAGACCCGTCAAATTAGGTGATTTTAAAATTAAATCATTTCTTCTACTTTTCAGAAGCCCCTACTCCTAGCTTCCCTACCCATTCCTCTTCCAATAAGTTGATACGGTTATTCATTGAACTGAAGTCTTTATTGAGCACCTAAAGTCCATCAGCTCATGCGGATGCAGTAGCCGCCATGGCAGGCTATCATCTGATTTCCGCCTAAGTTTCCCCCCACATCAACTGATTTTCCCCTAATATTTTTGCTGACTTCCAGTGATTGTCCCAACTCTGCCACTCCTTTTTATGATTAGTCTAGTTCCTTTCCTGTCATTACCAAATCTCTCATCCAAACGATGGTTATAGAACCAAACCAGGTCCATTTACCCGTGAGCAATGGAAAGGTAAACATGAAGCCTGGGATTTTTGTAGAGAGAAAGGTTTATTGCAAAACGGCCAAGCAACGAGACAGGAGATGGGCTCAAAACTGTCTTCCTTGTACTGGCTTGAAAGCCATATTTGTAAAAGAAGGATTTGGAGGAAAGTGTTTCAGGGTAGATTAGTGATTGGCCAGGGAACGGGGATGTTTGGAAAGTCCCCTGCCCATGTGCAGTTGCCTCTTCATGGGTGGCGTGTGAAAATTTAGGGGGAGTTAGCATGAAACGTGCGGCGGAAGTTCAGACGGTGACGTCAAAAGATCACCCCGTGGCCCGGCAAATCCTTGCGCGAGCTGCAGTCGGTCATATTGGTTCTGGCGGGTTTCAGCTGGTCCTGTGGTCCCATAGTGGACATCCTGCAAAATAAACACAGAGATTTTGTTAATCAACAGTCCCTTTTAAACCAGTTCTTTGGTCTATTTAACCCTGTGAGGCACAGTTTCACGATCTTTAAAGAAGGATCTTGTGCTCAAAATGTAACCCCTAACCTCTCCAAACTTTCCTCTCCTCTGAAAAACACCAAAGACACCCGCGACCCACGCACCGTGGCCTTTCCTCCTTGCCTAGTGTCGCTCATTGCAGAGAGACATTTCACCGATGGAACCAACTGCTTCCTCTTAAACCTCTGCTCTTTTGTCACACTAAATCTACTTTTCCTTGCTCATCTGAATGACAACTCTCATTTCTTAGTCCCCTACTTTTTTTCCTTTATTATACCCTACTTTTGACATGTCTGTTTCTCAAAAATTCTTTGAAATTTTTCTATCGTTTCTCATCTGCTGAGACAATGCTTAAAATGATCATTATATATCTATATATGATTGTATATGCTATGTGTGGTATAATGTCATATATACACCATCATAACAGCTAAATTCTGTAGAGGGATTATTATATGCCAGGTTCTGTA
This sequence comes from Pan troglodytes, assembly GCF_028858775.2. Taxonomy (NCBI): domain Eukaryota; kingdom Metazoa; phylum Chordata; class Mammalia; order Primates; family Hominidae; genus Pan; species Pan troglodytes. The sequence continues at coordinate 18,545,860 of NC_072410.2, read as the reverse complement.
TTAATAAGTACAGACTTTGTTTCCGTGATTTTATTTAATTCTTATAGCAACCATAAAAGGCAAAAATACCTTTTTTTTTTTCTTTTGAGAAAACCTCTGAGCTTAAAGAGATAGAAACATTTTCCTAAAGCAGCATTGTTGTGAATGGAGGAAATAGGCTCCAACTTCAAAAGTGTCTGAGGACAGAGCTCACCTTCCTAGCTGCTGGGCTATGCCCTGACTGCATTACTCCAATTCCCAAGTCTGACCTGGCTTCGCTGGTAAATTGTTTCCCATCATTTCCACCCCATCCAAATATCTGCTAGTCTTTTCCACAAAAATGACACACCAAGACCTTATTATACACAACATTTAAGATGACAAGTGCTCTTTCCCTAAAATATTTTCTTTAATTTATCCGCTTATTTCAAGGTCATCATCACTGTAGTCCTTATTCAAAACAAAGCTCTTTACCTCTGGCCTTTCCTTCTCTTCTGTCACCCACATCTACAAAGTTACCAAGATTTGTGGCTTTTTTGCTTCAAAGCCTCTGCCAGTTTGCCAGAAGGAATACACACGAACACATATGTACAGATATATATGCAACAGCAAAAACCACTTGCAAAAGATTTTTTCTAAGAAACCATATGTAAAAACAGATGAGAAATATCCTTAATATCAATGCACATAGAGGGAATAAAGTCATCAACTAAGAGAAAAACAAATTGTATCAGAAAACAAAAGTAAAATGTGTATGTGTGTGTACGAAAGCCACACAAAGTAAAATTACTTAGAAACACTAAAGGTAAAGTGCGTAAAAACTACCAAACAAAACAAATAAAAAGAAATCAGAAACTCTTTGTTCCAGGCAAAAATACAAGGCAAAAGCATGAAATAAAACAAAAAATAGGACGGGCGCGGTGTCTTATGCCTGTAATCCCAGCACTTTGGAAGGCTGAGGCGGGCGGATCACGACGTCAGGAAATCGAGACCATCCTGGCTGACATGATGAAACCGCTTCTTTACTAAAAAAAAAAAAAAAATACAAAAAAATAGCCAGGCGCGGTGGCGGGCGCCTGTAGTCCCAGCTAGTCGGGAGGCTGAGGGAGGAGAATGGCGTGAACCCGGGAGGCGGAGCTTGCAGTGAGCCGAGATCGTGCCACTGCACTCCAGCCTGGGCAACAGAGCAAGACTATGTCTCAAAAAAAAAAAAAAAAAAAAAATACACTTTGCAATGATTTATGTGAATGGTCCTCAGTTACAATAAAGTGTATACCTGAAAAGAATATATGAAGCTGGAAAATTTACGAAGAAAAGAGATTTGATGGGCTGACAGTTCTGCAGGCTATACCAGCACAGTACCAACATCTGCTTGGCTTCTGGTGAGGCCCTCAAGGATCTTTTACTCCTAGCAAAAAGTGAAGTGAGAGCAGGCACATCGCAGGGCAACAGCAGAAGCAAGAGAGAGTGAAGGGGAAGATGCCATACTTTTAAACAGCCAGATCTCCCAAGAACACACTATCGCAAGGGCAGCACCAAGGAGATGACATTAAACCATTTATGAGATATCTGCCCCCATGATCCAGTCATGGGGCCCCACTTTCAACATTGGAGATTATAATTCAACATGAGATTTAGAGGAGACAATATCCAAACTGTATCACAGAGTCTCTCTCTGTCACCCAGGCTAACATGCAGTGGCCAGATCATAGCTCACTGCAGCTTCAAACTCCTGGGCTCAGGGAGGCTCCTTCTGCCTCAGCCTCTTGAGTAGCAGGAACTACAGGCATGTGCCAATGTGCCACAGTGCTTTGCGAATTTTCTTTCCTTTTTTTTTTTTCAGAGATGGAGTCTTTCTATGTTTCTCAGGCTGGTTTCAAACTCCTGGCCTCATACAATCCTCCTGCCTCAGCCTCTAGACTAGCCAGATTGTAAGCACAAACTACCACGCCCTGATCAAGTGTGTATCTTCTACAGCCAGTCCTCCATCTCATTTGGATTTTTCTGACTTTATGAGATATTTTCTTAGCTGCGCTGACTCCAGTTTTCCCTGTTTCCAGAAGAGTTTTACATAGGACATTCAATGTCCTATAACACTAACCTCCCCCTCCAAGGCAGCACAGCACAAAGGCTGTGAGAACAGGCTTTCAAGCCAGAGGCCTGAGTTCAAATCCCAGCTCCAGTACTTACTGTCTTTATAAACTGGGCAAATTACTTAACCCTCTGTGCCTTAATTTCCTCACAGGTAAACTGTGGACCTAACTCACAAGGATCTAAAAAAAATTAAATAAATTAGTATTGGTAAAATTCTTAGAAGTACCATGTAGGTATATAATAAGATATAAATAATTGTTATTGTTAAATAAACATGTATGCTTCTGCTATGATTTAACTGTCCCCTCCAAAACTCAGTTGAAATTTAATCCCCTGTGTGGCAATATTCAGAGGTGGGGCCTTTAAGATGTGATTAGGTTACAAGGGCCCTGACCTCATGAATAGATTAATCCATTTATGGATTAATGGGTTCATGGATTAATAGATTATCACAGGAGTGGAACTGGTGGCTTTGTAAGAAGCGAAGGGGGACCTGAGCTAGCACACTCAGCCCCCGCACCGTGTGATGCTCTGCGCCACTTTGGGATTCTTCAGAGCTTCCCCATCAGCAAGAAGGCTCTCACCAGAGAGGGGCCCATGGCCTTGGACTTCCCAACCTCCACAACTGTAAGAAAGTAATTTATTTTCTATGCAAATTACCCAGTTTCAGGTATTCTGTAAGAAGCAACAGAAAATGGACTAAGACAGTTGCTGGTTAAACAATGTCTGTGAGTAAAAGTAAATATGAGTTCATCAACCTGAAACCAAGCCCTTTGTTTTTTCAGAAGACAGTCTGTTTTCCCAGCATCACACCCCAGTTTTCCAGCATTATATCCCTCAACCTCACTCTAAATGCTGCTAAATCAGACAGCTCACCCAGTGGACCTGACCACTTTCTTCTTCCGGCTCCTTTGCAGTCATTCAGTCTGCAATGCCTCCCCATCATCTCTGCCCACACATCCTTTAAGCCCTAGCTCAAGTGCCACTTCTATCTGAAAGCCACTCCATGATCATCCCTGTCGGAGACCATCTAGGCCTCCTTGAAAATTGTATTGCTCTTTGTTACTGTCCTATGGGACTTACGGACTATGTGACAAGAATGTCACATTTTTGTTCCATTTTTTGTTTTCCTAAATTTTAAGCTCAATGACTGAGAGGATGTGCTCATTCTTCCTTCATAAATTCCACTGTTTCTGATACAGGTTTTAAAATTGCTCCGCGTTCTGAAACATAGTTTGAATCACTGAAGGAAAAGAATTTTTCATGTACTAAAACAGAGCAAACATGTTTTTATGTCAATAAGTTTCTAAACCCTTATCCAATAATGCAGCTCAATGTTAATCAGCCATGCCGCCTCATTTGTTATTTAGGAAAATTTTGTTATAGTACTTTTCTGGTTTCTTTTTTTCTCTTGTCATTGACAAAAAGATTATACCTTTGTTCTATACTATAACATAGTTAAAGGGTGCAAGCAAGATGTATAAAAAGCATTGAATCCTATCTCTACCACTGGTAGCTCTCTGCTCTTGAGTGTTATATAACTTCTCTGAGCCTGTTTCTTCATGTGTAAAATAAAGTAATACCATGCAAGATTAATGTCAAGATTAAATAAGACTGCTGTAATGTGTTTGGCCCATAGTAAGAATGCAATAAAAGATAGCCAATAAGAGTAGTTGTAATAATAATGATTTTCCTTATAGGCTTTGTTATATTACTGTTTTATTTTCATTTTATTTTATTTGGATTTTTACATCACCGAAGGCATGATTTATTTTCTCTATATTGACAGTAAAGTTACAGGGCTGATGCTGTGCTTACTTTCACTTCAGAGTCCTTACTTGTAAAATCTTCTTATAAAGGTAGATCACATTTTGGGAGTTATCACTTAGCCCATTCATCTTCCTAATGGTTTAAAGCATCACATATCACAACTCTATTTCTTCTCATGCTAATAATATTCTTTCCCTGTAGCTATTCTAAATATTCTATAGGATCATCTACCAGATGATGAGTGTAGCATCTGATAACATAGGCAGCTCCACGACAATATATGTTTGTGTTATCCATGATTAATGTATGATGTTTCAGTAATGCCTGGGAAGTAATTAATCAATAGGACAACTTCTGAAATGCTTTCCTTTCTCCCTTTTACATAAGTCCTGCTCCTTCCCCGTCTCTTTCTCTCTATCATCAGTTTTCTTTCTCCCTATTCATGTCCTTACTCCACCTTGACTCAAAATGGTGGCCATGACCAACTGACCTGATCTCTTACCAGGACTTTCAGCTTCTATTTAGGGCCATGGTTACGATACTTGCTTTGTCTCAAACACTTCCAATTTCAACCAAAAGGATCTTGAATTATTCTGCAGGAAGCTAACAATTACTAGTTTCCATCGTTCATGTACCTATTGAGAGATATCACCATCTCTAATAACATCTTCTGTATCCTCTGGTCTCCTCACCATTGTTTAGGTTTTGTGGAGGCTCAGATGCATGATAGGAAGATTTGGAGTTTTGCACTCAGCTGGCCTGGGTCAAATTGAAGCTCTACTCTTTGCTTGTTTTGCCTCTTCAGGTTTACCTTATTGGGTGTCCCTATAATGAAGCAGTTCATCTATAAAGTGGGAATGAACATAGCCACCTCAAAGGGCTGCAAGGATGAGGGATAATGAATGTACAACACTCAGCCCAGTGTCAAGCATATACAAGGAGGTCAGTCATCCAGGGTCTAACCAGCACTGTGCTATGATAAGCAGCAGCCATCTAGCCTGAAAAACAAATCACCTTTAACAATTTTGTTTCCATGGGAAAACACATTTTGAGTTGTAAACAACTAATTTATAGACATGTGTTGGAAACACAATTAAAATATCACATGCTGGAGTCTAGACAGGCCTGATCTGTGAGTTATGTGCAAATAATATATGCAACATAAAATAAACTGTTAATTTTTTATTATTTTGCTTCATTTGAAGGATAATTTCAGTATTTGAAACAGCTGTAGGAATAAAGTTAGTTATTGAAGTAAAAAGACTAATTTTTCACTTAGCTTTCCCTAAGGAAAACAGGAGAGCTGCTCTTGGTAAACATTTACTAATGGGCCTTTGGACTCAAGAGTGTGAAGATACATTAAATTACTCAGGGCTTATCCTTTAGAAGGGGGGAAAAAGTGAGATGTTGATTTTTCACACCCAGAAGACTGGGAAGGCGTTCTGTGGTAGTAGAAGTTACCTTGTCCAAATGACTTTTCAGAGATATTTTTATTACACTATAAAACTTGACATTTAAATTCATGGGCCTAAGAAACCAAAAGATGTTTATGCCTACCCACTGATACGAAGGTAAATTAGCAAACTGACTAAAAGAAGAACAACAGCCACACTTTGTCCCAAGCAAAAGAAAACTAGCAATGAGACATGTAATGTGTAGAATGCTTGATAAAATGCAAAGCAGCATAGTCATTTACCCATTCTTGAATTTAACAGCGTATTTATTCACCACCAACTCTGTGCTGTGCACTGCACTGGATGCTCAAAATTTCTGAGAACAAAATGGACAAGTTCCCTGTCCTCGTGAAGCTTACAAACTCATGAGAAAGGCGAATAATACACACAGTAAGCATACCATTGGGATAAAGCAGTTAAATCATATGCAGAGGAAATTGCTTGTTCTGCTACCGCAAGAAAGGTGATCAATTCAAAAATCAGAAGATTAAGGGTAGAGATAGGAAATAACTGAATGCCCACATATCAGAGATCCAAAAAGCCTTTCATCAAAAGTTGGAAGTGAAAACAGTTTGTGTCAGAATCCCTAATGCCTGCCTTTCCCCTTTGTCCAACTCAGGCAGGCACAGCACTACATTCAAACTTCACCTGCAAATGCTCATTAAAACATCACCTCAGAACTAGCTACCTCATGTAAAAAATGTGCATTCACAGTAGAGTGACTAATTGCTTAGAGTGGTTTAAATTTTTACTGAATAAAATTCCTAAATTAGGATAGAGTGAACACAGAATTTTACAGAAGTACTAGGGAAGACAGAATATTGTGATGGCCCCCGCTGGTTGGTAGTGTCTAGACCTCAGTGAGATGCTGTTATGGATAAATAGAGCTAACTAAAAAGTACGACTAGATCCGGTTTCCTGCGATTAAGAGTTTTTCCACAAATTATGGAGAAAAAATATACTTGGCTAAAACTATAAGTTTGAAGGGTTTCATTTCTTGGCTAATTAGCATGATTGTAAGGACAAAATATTTTGCTGGACAAAGTGTGTTCTTTGAGCAAAAGCAACAATTAGCCTCAGAAATTGGAAAACTGTCCCATCTTGTACATGTCCTTCCACAGTCAACCTTCTGATCTGCTGCCTTTCACTCCCTTCTCATGCCTTTTCTTCAAAGCTCTGCTTCTCCAAGAAATTCATGGAGGGCAGTGACTCGCCTGAATCCTACCTTGTGGATAGAAGCCCTGTCCTCCGTTCTACAAAGATGAGCCGTTCAACACACGTAGGGCAATCGCCAGTGAAGACAAATCCTTCCAGTGCGTATGCTAATATTTGCACCTGCCTTCATAATTAAGATAATTATATGTTTTTATTAAGGAAAACAATTGGATTCCACTTTAATTTGTTCTATGCCCAAGAACAAATCTTTTGGTGGCAGCACCAGCACAAAACTAAATTTTGGTTAAACAAATCAGCATGACTCACAGTGGCCTAGAGTGGCAATTATTCTAATCGTGTTCCCTTGGAGAAAGTTTGTGCTACTTGGTTGGACCAAAACTCGTAGTTGAATGAATGATTCCTAAAATACTTAATTATACAGGCAAAGGCTAATATAGTGGTAGCCAGTTATTGGAACTGTCCAAATTATAGACGAGAAACAACTTAGGCACAGATATAATGCTGCTCAACAGAGTAATAGAAACGATTATCTCTAAAAATATTTAATCTCCAGAATGTTGATTGTGGTTAACAAGATCTACGCTTGCTCTTGGGGACCCTACATCTAAAGGCAGTGAAATGAACTAATCCATATGTTGCACATTCATTAAAACCAGGCAGTGTCTTGCAATTACAAATTAAATTGGTACATCTGGAAAAGGAATACTTGGATTTACAGGTTTTTGTGATTTTTCCTTATCATAAAATAATGAAAATTGTGGTTCTGATTTTTATTTGATTAAAGGAATTATTTCATTGTTCTGATTGGAAAGGTATGCAAAACTTTCGGAATATGGACATATGGATCAGCTTTGCTAATGGTGTCTGCTAATTTGGCATTGTTAACAGTCTGCTTTTTCCCCAGTGTACATATTTTTAGTTAGTCAGAAAGAATTTAGTTGAGCAGTTTTTCTTTAATTTCTGCTTTTTTTTTCCAGAGGGCTTTTTACTTAAAATGTGTTGAGAATTTTTGTTGCTTTTATGTCTGCCTGAATTTTCTCAAGTAACACAGTTTTTATGTGCTATTTGGATAAAGACATTTGAAAATCCCTCTAGAATAGTTCGGTTTGGGAAACATCCTATAGACATGATTTGCTGGAGGCAAACTAACATTACAGATTAAAAGTCTACACCAAGACAATAGAAAAAAATCATAGTTTCTTCAAATCAAAAGGGAAAGATATTTTTAATCTTTTTTTACCAAGCCTGAAAGACCTATTTAAAACTTTGTTGGAAATGAAAGCACACCATCACAAACCTAGTAAGCTATCACTCTTTACCCATTTGTTACATCCTCTATTTGCACACATGTCCTAGGTACAGGTATTTGCTAGAAATGTGCAGAAATCTCTTCCACAGTAGGTTGGCTGACTTATGCAAAGCAACCATAGTAGTGGTCCAGGAAAATGAATAAAACAAAACAAAGCAACCGTGTCTCCAAAATGGACATTCTGTAAACTCTCATTGATTGAAAAACATTTCTTATAACATGCCTTCTGGAGCAGATTTCCTGCTTGTATATAAATAATCATGGGGAAAGCAAAATCCAGTGCTGTCAAAAACAAACAAGCACCTTTTAAAAACTCCATAGTAATTTCTACAGAAGTTTTAGTAGTTGTTAAAGCTGATCTTTGTTGCATCCCCAATTATTTCAGAAGCGTCAATCAGACACTGCAGTGGAGTCTTCCTTGACTTGTGTTACCTAAACTACAGTCAAGAGTCATTTGCTTGTCTTACATTCAAACAAAAAAAGATTTGATATAATCTTATTTTCTAGTTGAAAGCAACTTTTTACATTTTTCATATTGTTGCAGAGGCTAACATTTTCAATGTGTTTCTCTAACAAACACTCATCCTTTTTTGTCTCATTCAGATATCATAAATTCTGTTAACAAGATCCATGTAATGGCTATATCAATCAGAGGGTTCCACACTTATATGGAAGCATCTACTCCTTCTAGAAGAAATATTTAATTTTACCTTCTGAATTCTCCACTTAGGTAGAATAAAAGGTAAAATGAACTTGTGGCCTCAAATCAAAGTGTGTGGAACCTGAGCAAAGTATTCAGGAGCAAATTCAAGGCATCTTGGCATCTCATGCAATGCTTTCATAATTGGGCAACATTATTGACCCAAGTCCTGAAAACAAAGTTAACCCTATAAGGTTGTGGTTAATAACAGCTGTGTCCATGGTGTAACCTGGGTTTAGGGGAAGAGAATAGAGAAGAGAAACAAGGAGCAGGGAGCCCGTTCCAAAGTGCTTCTTTGAGCAGCCTTTAATGACGTTAGCTTCCTTTTCTAACTTCCCTGAAATTCCCATTAATAGAGTCACAATAGCAAGCTCTGTGTTCCCTTATTGAGCCAAGACATCAAAACATTTATCCATCATAAAAACATGTCCCATACTCAGCAGGCACACCCCAATAGAGGCATACCAGTAGTTACATACTGAAGTCAGGAACAGCCATCCCACAAGGCACCCCAGCCACCACAACCATGCTCTGGCCCCACGCAACAGCTTCCAGAAACCAGTCTAGCTTCCTGCCTCCAGTGCCTTGCTCAAGCCCAGTGGGTGTCATCATTTCATAATGGTTAATGGCCTGGCTCTAACGGCTGTTAAACATTTTAAATATTATCCCTGATTAAAGGCAAGGATTTTTCCTCCCGAAAGTTGGAAGAGGAGAAGATCTTTCATTTTCCCATCTCTCCTTAGCTTATGAACATGTGTAGGCATACAGATATTAAGCAGTCTCAAAGGCCCAGTAGACCTGACTCTGGAGAAAGGAGAATCTTGGGCAGGTGATTTTTCTAAGTAATCTACCCAGAGATGGTGGCAGAGGGCACAGGGCGCTTACCAACGAAGGCAGCCTTAACACTCTTCTCCTGAGGAAGATGTACCAGGGTCTCAGATCAGTATGTGGCTGCCTTAGTCTGTTCTGGTGCTATAACAAAATATCATAGACTGGGTGGTTTATAAACAACAGATATTTATTTCTCACAATTCTGGAGGCCGGGAAGCCCAAGATCAAGGCAGATTCAATATCTGATGACGATCAGCCCACTTTCTGGCTCATAAACAGCCATCTTCTCACTGTGTCCTCACATAGAGGGAAAGAGCTGTCTCTCTGGGGTGTCATTTATAAGGGCACTAATCCCATTAATGAGGGCCCCACCCCATGACTTAATCACCCCACAAAGGCCCCATCTCCTAATACCATAGTTCTGGGAATTAGGTTTAAACATATGAATTTGGAGGGGACACAAACATTCAGACCATAGCAATAACAAAAGCATTGGGGCCCTGGATGAGTTGGCACTGGGAGAAGGTAGTATGTGGAGTGGTCCAACTCAGGTAATAAAGGAGAAATACACCATGAGCAAACTTGGCCTACTTTATTATTTTTTAGGAGCTAGTCCACATTAATGAAAAGTTCTAATAGAAAGTTCCATTTCTTTTAAACAGTTTCCCTTTCACCTGAACAATGTAGTTCACTTATCACTGCCTTTCCCACCTTCAGCACAGTAAATATGCTCCTGCTTTGTTGAATTATAATTTATGCGTTGCCCCCTTCTGGCTCTGCGGTCCTTATGGTTCAAGATGGCATTTTAGTATTTCTGTGTATCCAGAGCCCCACACAATGTTTGCATACAGTAAATTCTTCATGCATGTCAGTGAAATACTCATGAAGAGCAGCAGGGAGCTGACAAGGAAGTGGGATGTCAGGAAGAGGCTTCTTTGAATGAATAGATGATGTGTAGGTTTTTAAGTTTTCTTGGAAACACATTCCCCCTCAGTGTTTTAAAGTTCTTTAGTAACCTTGCGTGTGTGTATGTTTGTGTGTGTTTGTTTGTTTTGAGATGGAGTCTCACTCTGTCCCCCAGGCTGGAGTGCAGTGGCGAGATCTCGGCTCACTACAGCCTTTTCCTTCCCAGTTCAAACGATTCTTTCACCTCAGCTTCCCAAGTAGTTGGGATTACAAGCACCAGCCACCACGCCTGGCTAATTTTTGTATTTTTAGTAGAGACAGGGTTTCTTCATGTTGTCCAGGCTGGTCTCAAACTCCTGATCTTGAGTGATCTGCCCACCTCGGACTCCCAAAGTGCTTGGATTACAGGCTTGAGCCACCATGCCCAGCTTGTAATCTTTGCCCAACCAGAATGCAAATGTGATTTACTCAGCAAGATAGTGAGATTTAATCCTTTTCTGTTTTTTTAGAAATACAGGATTAGAAGACAACAAATGGCCAGGTGCGGTGGCTCACGTCTATAATCCCAGCATTTTGGGAGGCTGAGGCGGGCAGATCACTTGAGCTCAGGAGTTTGAGACCAGCTTGGGCAACATGGCGAAACCCCATCTCTACAAAAAAAAAAAAAAATACAAAAATTAGCCAGGTGTGGTGGGGTACACTTGTAATCCCAGCTACTTGGGAGGTTGAGGTGGGAGAATCACTTGAGCCAGGGAGGCAGTGGTTGCAGTGAGCCGAGATCGCACCACCACTGCACTCCAGCCTGGATGATAGAATGAGACCCTGCCTCTAAAAAAAAAAAAAGGAAGAAGAAAAAAAATGATTTCTTATTATGATATATGTATACACAGGCAATACTCTCCTTGCCCTAAGCTTCCCACTATGTAGAGCAAGACCTTCAACAAAAAAGAGACAGACCCAGTTCACAGTGCCTTGAAGTGTCTTTGAAAAGTTAGCCCCAGCTGGGCACAGTGGCTCATGCCTGTAATCCTAGCACTTTGGGAGGCCGAGGCAGGTGGATTGCCTGAGCTCAGGAGTTCGAGACCAGCCTGGGCAACATGGTGAAATCCCATCTCTACTAAAGTACAAAAAAATTAGCTGGGCGTGGCGGTGTGCATCTGCAATCCCAGCTACTCAGGAGGATGAGGCAGGAGAATTGCTAGAACCCAAGAGGCAGAGATTGCAGTGAGCCGAGATTACACCATTGCACTCCAGCCTGGGTGATAGAGCGAGAGTCCATCTCTAAAAAAATAAAAAATAAAAGTTAGCTCCAAGAGAGAATCCCATTGTAGTTTAATAAGATATAACACATCTCCTGAAATTTTATAGGAAAATATCTCTCTTTCACTTACTTGGCGATGAGGGTTAAGATCTGAATCCTTCAACCACCAGTAAACTACCAGAAAAGATGCTTCTCCTATACGCCTCCTATGCCAGCAGGACAAGTGGACACAATGGGAATGGAGAATATATGCTCACATGTGTTGAGGTCATGGCTGCCCCCATGAGGAAAAACAGTTTTGCTGTCCCCTCTAGATACCAAATCCACGGACTTGCTTCCAGTTGATTTTGAGTTCCAAAAATCATGACCTCTGAGCTGCCCACATCATTCAAAAATGAATGCAGAGGAAATGAGTGCAAGAACATTGGCGATGACTGGTATTAATGTTAAAATATATACCAAGGAATACCCATTCAGAGAAATGCTCCAAAGGCTCCTTTTCAAACACTGGGTGATTTCCCAGTGACTAAGAGCACAATTAAGGCTCTGAGAAGTCAGCACTAAGAAACTGTTGAATGCTATTTAGTCTGGTGTGAATGAAACAGGTCTAAGGAACCCTTCTTCTACGTAACACCTAAGAACATTCCACAGATTAGAGTACTGCAAAATTCTCTCTGGAAAAGATTTACATGAGGAATGTCACTGGGTCTTGTTGCTCAATCATCAATACTGGTAGGACAAGAATTGAAAAGAGTGGTCATCACAAGGCCTTGTCCATGAGGCAGAAGGTACTTGTTTAACGGGAAATTGAAGGTCTGGTGGTGCTATGCAGAAGGGATACCCTGTTCCTTGAATAACAACAAGCCCCACTTTCAGTTAAAGGGAAAGATCATCTACCCAGTATCTGCTGCTGTTGGGACCCCTCCATACCCATGGAGGTTTCAACAAACATGAACTGAAGAGCACTCATGATATGCCAGATGTTGAGTTTGGGGCTGAAGATGGAGAACTGAAACAAGGTGTGTACGCAGGTCCCTAGTCCTACAAACCACCCTGCTGAGAGGACCAGAGTTCCTTCAGTGTTGGAGCTTGAAGGGTCCATAAAAATCATCTAGCTTCACTTCTTCATGTTAGAAAGGAGACCAAGAGAGTATCTGTCAATTCCCTAAAGTCAAATAATGAAAAAACTAAAATTTACTTTTTCTCACTCTTGCTCAGGGTTCTCTCTACCAATTGACAAACTAATTTGTTGGCTCTTACAAACAGTGTGTATTACTTTGATTTAAGAGAAAAAAAGGCTGGGCGCGATGGCTTACACCTGTAATCCCAGCACTTTGGAAGGCCAAGGCGTGTGGATCACGAGGTCAGGAGATCGAGACCATCCTGGCTAACACAGTGAAACCCCGTCTCTGCTAAAAATACAAAAAAAAAAAAAATTAGCCAGACATAGTGGCGGGCACCTGTAGTCCCAGCTACTCGGGAAGCTGAGGCAGAAGAATGGCCTGAACCCAGCAGGCAGAGGTTGCGGTGAGCCGAGATCACGCCACTGCACTCCAATCTGGGCGACAGAGTGAGACTCCGTCTCAAAAAAAAAAAAAAAAGAGAAAAAAAAAGAGTCTGTTTATAGTTAGAAACTTCATCAACTACTTAATCCATCACAGTATTCATAGAACAAGCTACTGAAACAAAAGATCACAGTTTTTCTTCCTCAGTCTTGAAATACATGAGTTGACACTCATTACTGTATTACTACTAATTGAAAACCTGCTTTGTGATAGGTACCGTGCTCAGCCTCTCACCCTCTGAATCACTATATATAGTAGATGGTATTATGACTACTTTACAGAAAAGGAAACTGAGGCAAAGGGAGGTCAAAACTGATGCTGAAGATCTCATGAGATCTAAATTCAGTTCTGCCAGATTCTGAAGTCCATGCTTGTAGCTACAAAGCTACAGGTTCCTTAGAGAGAGACTTGGGTGAGGAATAGTGTTCCAACTGCAAACACGTAGAGAATGACTTCTCTAGGATGTCATCAAAGAGAGATGGAACAGTGTGGTTCAACTGACATTATTTTACAAGTGAGGAAATTGAGATGAAAGGGAAATAGAAACAACTCTGGGGAAAAATGATTCAGATGTATGCTTTTCAAATGCAGAGACTAGATCACGTTTATCCTGTCCTCACTGCCTAGAGATAGCAATTGGGTGGCTGTTAAACAGGAGATAGGCTCAAAGCAGAGACTCAAGACACTGCTTAACAACAACAAAATATAGGAAATGAATTTCTTAGTAATTTGAAAATATCTGATTTCGGTTTTTAATAAACAGTTTTTAGAATGCAGCTGGAACTGAAAGTTCCTGAAATTTAAATTCTTTGGAATGCTTAGTTATCAAAGAGTTAAATTTAAGCCCTGCTTTCTTCTTTAAGAAAATAATTTAGATATCCTTGTCATGGGGATCCTGGATGAGACAGGATTTACTTTTCACACACAAATTAGTCATGCCATTGCCAGGTATCCCAGCATGATTTACAACAACACATTTTTTTAAGCGAAGTGATAAAAAGAAAAGTTTCCTTTATGCTGAGATTTCCAGTCATAACTTCCTATTTTAGTGACAAATCGAGTAGACAAAACTGATTGCCTGAATTATCCATCCAAGGAGAATTGTGCTGAAGTCCGTATGTCTCTGTCTGGGTTTGGAATTTGAGGAGTATCTAAATCTTTGTTTACTTTTCCAATTCATTTTATACCTGGCTGATTTGATGTAAAGATATCTCTGTTTTGTCTCAGATGTTATTCACTAATAAAATTATTACTAGGTGCTTTGTTTCCCCTCTACCAGGACTGAAAACTCTCCAGTTTTCTGAATTCTGCAAGGATGCGCCCCCCTCAGGCTGCTGCCCTGCTGGTAAATTAGCCAGGGCCTCCAGGGAACTCCTCAGGGTCTGGCTGCACAGAGGGACGATGACAGGAAGGTGCTGAGAATGCATTATTTATGACTTGAACAAAAAAAGAAAATTAACACCTAAAATAGTAATTGCGCCATTTCTCTAACTTTACCAGCTAATCAAGTGTGGGAAGAGAGGCCTGTGATCACGTGTCTTGCTGCGGCAGCCTGCATTGCCAATGGAAAGAAATGCCGAGAAGAATTAAAGGACTCAAATGTAAAATAAGAAAAAGTATGAAAGGAAACAAAAGTCCAAAAGGTAATGTAAATGATAAATCAAGAGCCCTTGAGCACTGAACCATGTAAACCATCAAGTTTCTAAACTTGCTGGAAATAGGAGAAGGAAGTTGTTGAGTGTTTGTGAGAATACGGAAGCTGTCAATAATCAAAAGACTCTGTTTTGATAGATGATCATTAAGGGAAAGTTCAAGATGAAGAAAGCACAAATAGAAGACAAATATCTAATGTGTACAAATGCGCAATAAAGGGAAATAGATAAGCAGTTACATTTTTTAAAACCCATATTCAGAATTCAGAAATGGATTATTTAAAGCACTGTTTTATTCCTCTTAAAAGAAAAAAAAGAAACAGCAAAAAGACTAATTTGCACAGTTGAAAAGGTGAGAGAACAAGTTAAAAGGATTTCCAGAATTTAGAAGTAGAGCCAGTTTGATACAGCTTGATTAATACTTTAAAACCAGATATAAATGTATATTATATTTATACACACACATATATTTCAAATCCTGTTTGAACTTATCATGGGGGTAGGATGCTGAGAGTCAAAATCACCCATAATCCTTCTTCATGGTGCTAACCACTTTTAATAACTTCTGTATACATTTCTAGATGTATAAATTAATACTAAATATGACTATAATGAAAGTCATATTAAAAATATCTGAAAAAACAGCTTTAATAATGAAATATTTTGTGAATATCTCCAACACTAATATTCTTATACAATATTATTTTTATGCATACACAATATTTCATTTAATAAAGGTATCAGTTTACTTAATCTGTTTCCTGACTATGGGGTATTTAGGTCATTTCTATTTTTTTCCACTATTATGAACTAAACTGCGATGAATATTGTTTTCTCTTAACCTACGAATAATTTTTTTTTTTTTTTGAGACAGAGTTTAACTCTTGTTGCCCAGGCTGGAGTACAATGATGTGATCTTGGCTCACTGCAACCTCCACCTGCCAGGTTCAGGCGATTCTCCTGCCTCAGCCTCCCGAGTAGCTGGGGTTACAGGCTTGTGCCACCTCACCAAGCTAATTTTTGCATTTTTAGTAGAGATGGGGCTTCACCATGTTGGTCAAGCTGGTCTCGAACTCCTGACCTCAGGTGATCCACCGACTCCAGCCTCCCAAAGTGCTGGAATTACAAGTGTGAGCCACCACGCCCAGGTGCCTATGAATAATTATATCCTTAGAATAAAATCTTAGCTTTCTCAGAGGTAGGTCAAATGTATTTTAGAATCTGCCGGGTGCGGTGGCTCACACCTGTAATCCCAGCACTTTCGGAGGCTGAGGCGGGTGGATCACAAGGTCAGGAGTTCGAGACCATCCTGCCTAACATGGTGAAACCCTGTCTCTACTAAAAATACAAAAAAAATTAGCCGGGCTTGGTGGCAGGCGCCTGTAGTCCCAGCTACTCGGGAGGCTGAGGCAAGAGAATGGTGTGAACCCGGGAGGTGGAACTGGCAGTGAGCTGAGATCGCACCACTGCACTCCAGCCTGGGCAACAGAGCGAGACTCCGTCTCAAAAAAAAAAAAAAAAGAGAAAGAAAAAGAAAATAGTAACTTTATAGGTGGAGAAACTCAACAGACACCACCTTAACTAACTGATGAAAGTCAACCTCATCAACAATTAGACATATGCATGTCATGAACCTTATGATATAAGATGCACTGAGAAAGAAGCAACATCACTCTTTGGTATTCCTGTTCAAACTGCATAGCCTCTGTCCCCATCTGAGAAAACATCAGATGAATCCAAACTGAGGGACATTCTACAAGGCAAATGACCGCATGCCCTCTGAAAGTGTCAAGATCATGAGACCCAAGGTGAGAATAAGTAACTAATAGAAACTGAAGGGGCCCCAGGAGAAAAGCAAAGCGGGGTCCTGCCTAGATTGTCAGAATAGAAAGGGACATTAGTGGAAAAGCAAGTGAAAATTGAATAAGGTCTTTAGATAATAGTATTGCCCCAATGTTAGTTTCCTGGTTTTGATTATTTTAATATTGTTAAGTAAGGTGTGAACTTTAGGATAAGCTTGCTGAGGGGTATAGGCGAACTGTACAACTCTACTACTTTTGCTAACTTTCTATACATTTAAAATTGATCCACAAAAAAAGAAAGATTAAGATTTTTCAAAAGTTACAAGTGCAATGGAATCTATCACTTTAATTATCACATTACCTTAAATAATCCCTTATTTCCTCAGTTATAGTTTTCTTATCAGTAAATCTAGGGTAACAGCTACATCACAAGCTTATTTTAGGGAATAAATAATATGTAAACTCTTGGCTCATTGTACAGGCTCAACAAATGCTTATTGAATTTTTTAAAAATTGTCTAAAATACTTCTTAAGGCAATGTATATTTTTTATCTGTAAACTGCAAAGTTTGATGCAAGTCTATTAAACCCGTATTTATTTTTTATCTACTTTATATGTTAAAGATAGAGAGGGGGTTGTCAAAACCTTCCTTTAATTTTCAATTTTTTAAAAATTTAAATTGCCTTTTATGATGTTATTTGGTGGTCAAATCTTCATGACTGTTCTAATCTTGAGTGTGTAATACATTTCTTTGTATGCTTCTTTCTCGGATATCAATAATGCTGTGGCTGCTTCCTTGTTATTTGTAATATCCTGGTATATAGTTTCTGGTTTCTAATCCCTGTCATTGGAAGTTTGATTTTTTTGGTTACTAATTTATAATCAATTGTATCGTTAAGAAGTTAGTCTTTTGCCTGTCATGTATATTGAAAGTCTATTGTCATAATCTATCTTTGTTCTTCTGATTTGAACAGTTAAACACATTCCATGTCCAACGATACTGTTTTTCACTTTCATAGTTATTGAGAAAGGAAGTCCTTATTAGCCATGTGTTGTCACTTGAACCACTTGAAATGGTTCTACCTGAGATTGGGTGGATTCTTATTCAACTCTTTCAAGCAGAAATCAGGAGAGAAGGGAAAAGTTTAATGAGCATTTGTGGCCTGTCAGGAATCAGAAAGGAGGTCACCAGAGATGTAAGCTGTAACGGGGGCCAGATCGACTCTTTGTGCAGTCAGTTTGAAGTAGCAGCCTAGTCACAGCTGACTTCCTCGCTGGCTTGCATGCCTGCCATTAAATCAGTGCAGCCGAGCCTCTGTGTTTCTGTGCTGTCCATACCAGGTGCATCCCAGCAGTAAATGCTGAGGGCCTACTCCTCAGAGTGCCCGGTCCTTAGTGCCTGTGGGGTTTCCTGGGAATCTGGGAGATTCAATATGTTCTCCTCCCTTCTTGTCCAGTGATCTGCTCTCACCTCCCTCCGGGTCCCTACAATCCATTTCCATGGCCAACATTAGTTTCGTCTTAATGTGAAACTCAAATTAGTAATTTTTTCCTTCACTCCAATCTTACCTGTGCTGTATCATCCAGAATTGTGTAGGAGACCTTCCTCGAGATGCCAGTCTAGGTTTAAATATTCCCCTAATGCTAAAAATACTCATGTGTCACTTAACAGTGGGGATACATTCTAAGAAATTTATTGTTAGGCAATTTCCTCATTGTGCTAACATCTTAGACAGTACTTACACACACCTAGATGGGATAGCCTACTACATACCTAGGCTATGTGGTATAGGCTATTGCTACTAGGCTACAAATCCACACAACATATTACTGCACTGCCTACTTTATTATAACACAATGGTAAGTATTTTGTATCCAGACATACCTAAACATAAGAAAGATACAATAAAAACTGTGGTATAAAAGATTTAAAATGGTACACCTGCATAGGGCATTTATCATGAATGGAGCTTGCAGGACTGGAAGTTGCTCTGAGTGAGGCTGTGAGTGAGTGCTGAGTGAATGTGAAGACCTAGGATATTACTGTATACTATTGTAGTCTGTATAAACACTGTGCATTAGGCTACACTAAATTTATTTATTTTTTTATTTTTATTTTTATTTTTTTTTTTGAGATAGAGTCTTGCTCTGTCACCCAGGCTGGAGTGCAGTGGCGCGATCTCGGCTCACTGCAAACTCCGCCTCCCAGGTTCACACCATTCTCCTCCCTCAGCCTCCCGAGTAACTGGGACTACGGGCACCCACAACCATGCCCGGCTAATTTTTTGTATTTTTAGTAGAGATGGGGTTTCACCGTGTTAGCCAGGATGGTCTCGATCTCCTGACTTCATGATCTGCAAAGTGCTGGGATTACGGGCATGAGCCACTGCGCCCGGCCACTAAATTTATTTTTTAATGTAATTGTGCTACAACCTTATGATGCCTATAGTGTCACTAGGCAGTAGGAATTTTTCAGCTGAATTATAGTCTCATGGGACCACTGTTGTATATGCAGTTCATAGTTGATTAAAACAACATTATGCAGTGCATGATAGTATCTTGTCTTAGGCTAGTGTTATTTCTAGGGAAGTAGAGGAGATAAATGTATGACCTTAAATTGTCACATCAAACTGAAAAAGAACACCTTTCAATTCCTAGAAACATCAAACATTGTCAGGTGACTAATGCTGATGGGATAAAACAAGGTTGAGACAATAAAAGTGATTTAATTCAAATATGTCATGGTTGTTGCTGGGATCCATTCTCTGTTTTAGTTAAGAAAGGTGGAAAGTAGAAGCATGAAGATGATGAAACATGGGGAGAGGAAGGAAGCAGGAGATTTGATTGTACATTTTTATTTCATTATTCCCATCTGTATGACTTAATTCCCCAAAGTTTACTTGAACTCTCAAAGTTGTTTTAGCTGAAAAATGGGGATAATAGCTCAACTCCTGCCTCAAAAGGCTGCTTCAGGGTTTAAATAAATTATTCTCTGTGAAAGTACTTTGTAAATTTTAAAATCCCTTCACAGTACTGAGGCATTGTACAACTCAAAAGGCCACCATTCACATTGAAAATCGTGCCTGCTCTTAGAGCAAAACTCACATAGAATTTGTGTAAAATACAAGGGGAACTGTAATTCCTGGAGTTACAGTTACAGTGGCCCTGAAACATGTTAAGCACCGTTACCACAGCTGTAAGTCAGATGTGGTAAATGAATACAGGATGAGGTGTTGTAGGTAAGATTTGATCAAAAGGAGACTATTGCATGAGAACATACCAGGTGGCAGAGAATCTAATGAGTGAATTCCATGGGGCAATTGGGAGGCATTTCAAAATCCTGTATCATTCCAAGACAGTGAGCCAGGGTGCTTGGTTACTGGACCAAACATCGTGGGAGACTGAGTTACTTGAACATGCAGTGGTTTATAGGGAAGGACTTCTATTAACTGTTGGACAGAAACAATGAAGGGTCAAAGCTGTTGGCAAAGATTGAGCAAAACCTGGGCCTTCCCCAAAAGAAAGCCTCCAGCCTTGCTCCAGAAAGTTGGATCTGAGGACCAGCAGCGTAATCTTCACCTGGGTGCTTGTTAGAAATGCAGAATCTCAGGCTGCATTCCAGACCTACTGGCTCAGGATCTGATTTTAACACAGTCTGCAAGGAATTTGTGCACACCACAAGTGAGCAGCTCTAGTCTAGAAGGATCTCTTTATTTCAGGTCTACTATATTTGGTATTTAGAAGTAGTGATTAAAATGATGATGATTAGACACAATTTATTTGTGTTTTGATATCACGTAATGCTTTTCATATACATTTCTCACTTGAATCTCATAGCATTCCATGAGAAAACCACTTATAGGATTTAGTTGCCTGGACAAAGTTAAGTGAATTGAACAGAGCTGACTACAGAAATGATCACCATATTTATTTTTAAGCAATAGTTTATTGAAGTTAAACCTTCCTTTCTTCTTGTGACATCCCACGGGAAATTGCTTATATCTCTATTATAGTAATTTGCACAACCTGCCTTATGTTGAAGCTATTTATGGATGGTGATTATGATCCCATGCAGGGCCTGATATTTCCTTATGGTACCTGAAACATTACTTGGTTATAATGGGTGACCTCAAAACTCAAAATTGCTTTGAATATTCTATACCAAACGGAAGGATTTCCCTCTCCTGACAGTGCTCAAGTATGCTGCCAAGGAGGTCGTTTTTATTTTATTGATCTCAATAAGTAAGCTGTGGGAACTTCAAAGCTGCTTGGTAAGAGGCAATTAAATGTAACCAAGCCTTATCACATAGGGATATTTGTGAACATTTTATTTCCAAAAAGGCAATCCACCTCGAAAGTACTAAAAAATAAGTTTTTGTTTCCTTTGACATGTCATTTCTTTAAGCAGTCTTCTTAACTCGCTGCTCTTCTGACCCCCTTAGTAGCAGATACAATTCATTTCTTATGCAGCCTGACAAAAAAGATGCACGGTATATGGCACTGCATATCTTGACTTCATTATTTCCTCATAGCAAAGACTTGAAACTGTAATGTGTGAGAAGGAAAAGGTGCCAACATGACATTTACTACTGCTAATATGAATCTGATTAATTCTACAACAAGAAACATCATCTTAACTCTTTGTATTCTACAAGGAGTGCAACTATGGGAAGCAAAGGGGATAGTTTGACCGAATCATGCATATCATAGAATTCTTTGTGGGACAAAATAACAATGTAAACAATTCCTTGGCAAGAAGTGTCTGCAAATTCTCTGATACAAAGGGTACCCTTTTCCACAGAGAAAAATTCCAAGCGAGGCAGAAGTGCTTCTCATCTCTGTACTCGGTTCTGAGTTCCCCCAGTTTCAAGGGGACTTTTGCTTGCAGGTGAGAAAACAGGCCAAGGTGAGAGTTGAGGCCACCGAGAGCAATATTATTGCTTTCCAAAGAACAGTAGTGCTGGTTTTATTTTTATTTTATCGACGCCTTCAAAATGTTCTTCATTGTCCTGTGGCCTTAGGGCACGTGTTCAAAAATGATTCTACATTGCCGCAATCCTGTACTTGAAATTGCTATTAAAAAGAAAATACCAAAAGACCACTCAGACTTTTCACTAAGGGACTGCTAGAGTAAGGAAATGCACCCCAAATCATGACCTTCCGAGTAATGTAAAACAAATGAGCGAGTAAAAACTTGAGGTAATTCAAGATTTTGTAAGAAAGCTAACTCATAAAGAAAAGAATAAAAATAAGAGTTCATTATTCACCTGTTTTCTACAAAGTACTTCTCATCATGGGAAGTTTTTTATTTCTGCCAGGTTTGGGGGGAGGTGTTTCTATTTAACTTCTCCTCTCCTTCTCACAGCGTGCACATCTCGAAATATTTATACATTTAAAAATTATTTTATTATCCATCATGAACTATTGGCAGTTAATATCTGAGCTCTTAAAATCACATAAAAAAACCCAGCCACCCACAATTTTATTTAAAGAAAAGAAACTTGCCTTTATTAATTTTCTTCATTGAAAGCTAAATATTGTAGTTCATTTTGGTTCCCCTCCTAACAGATTTGGCTAAAATGTCAAACATGAAGAAACTGTGAAAAATACCATAGAATGTGCCGAATAATGTATTACAAGAAAAATGTTTTTCATCAACACACACACACACACACACACACACACACACACACACACATACACACAGAAGAAAAAAAAAAGAAAAAAAAACTGGCTCAGATTTAAAACATGCATTTGATCGTATATCTATAATATTTTCCTTATGTTTATAGCATGTAGGTTTTGGGGAAGCCTAGCAGTTTTAAAGAACAAGACTACTTTTTTGAAGTAGGTTGAAAAATTCTTTCCAAAACGTTGCCTTTTAAAGGAAAGCAAAAACTAGGTATTTTACGGCTTTCTAAATAGCATCACCTTAGGATATGTATATGTTTTTGTCATTTGGTGGGGAGCATGGTGTATGATATTTAAATGTTTATAACAGCGTAACAATGGTGAAAAAGCTATAGTTTCCCACACAAATAATGTACTTAGTCAAAGAGAGGGGAATTTGAATCTCAGTGAAAAGCATGTTTTAGAAAGTAAATTGTACTTCCAGTTGTTTTTGGGCTCCTGGTGACCAAGTGAAGTCCTGGTGGCAGTTGCTTTGCAAATCCGAAGAATACAAATGACTCTGAATGTGGGCCTATGACACATGGGACAGAGTTTTAAATGTGAACACATGCTCCAGAGAAGCCTATGCAGGAATAAAAATTGTTCCTGTTTGGTTAGTTTGGATTCTGAAAGAAGCTTTTGTGTGTCAAGATGTAAGAGGATCCCAGGGCTGGAGCCCCTGCTCTGTGGCATGTAGGTCACTGTGTCTGTCCCAGGAACCAGGGCTGGAGCCGCTAGCACGCCTTTACGCTCTCGCCTGGCACTCGCTTTTGTAAGCCTTAATTTGCTTTTGCCAGAATGATTAAGAAAGGGACCCTTTTGTGCCCCTCTATGAAGTCTTTAATAGGGAGACCAGGAGGCTGGGAAGAGGTGTTTCTTGACTATCGATGCTCACAAAAATTAAAGAGCAGTTCTGTTTCAGTATTATAAAACTCTTCTCATTGAACACCGTCCAGAAATCTGCTGGTTCAATTTCTTCGTCCCATCTGTTTCCCTCTCACTGGCTATATTTGTTAATATTTCCTCAAGCAGCAGGCTGTATTGCCCTCACTGTGCTACAGAAAAGGGCAGAGATTGATCATTTTTGCGGGACAGGGAAATGTTTATTTTGGGCAGGAAAGCAGCACATTTACTAGCTTCCTATCCAGAGGCAGAGACAAAACTTCTTCAAGAAAAAGGCAAAAAAAAAAAAACAAAAAAAAAATGCAGAGATTGTTTTGGTACCCGAGGGTGGGGACGGCTGGGGCGAGCCGGCAATGTCGGAAGAGCTATCAGCCTGCTTATCTGTCTTTCTGCTTTGGCACGTGAAAGCTCCCAGCTCAGCACGCCATGTGTCAAATCTATCATTTCGTATGTCAGCAACCATTATTCCCTCTTTTGTCACCAGTTTTGACCAAAGGATGAAAAATTGCTGTCTTACTCAGACAAGATTATTGCTGGAGGAAAAAAAAGGGCAACTCCAGGATAGAGGAGCAGGCCAAGGTGAAACACAGGGAGACTCTCCTCAGATTAGGTCTGGGTTAAGAGAATATTGATCTGTGTGCTAAAAACTGTTGATCTCTCTGAGCACAGGATGACAAATGGTAGCAAAAAAAAAAAAAAATTGAGTGTCTCCAAGGACATTTGAGCTGCTGTGAGTTTTCCGTCAGTATTTGTTTGGTTTGTGGGTTTCTGCACTGGGGATTTCAACAAAAATAAGCAAATATTAAACAGAAATGAAGCAGCCACAAAAATGATACAGAGGAAAACCTAGGGGAAGAAGACCAGCCCAGAAACTGGGCAAGGTACACATATTAAATAGCAGGAGCATTAAAAATATAAAGTGCTGCTTGTCTAAGCTCATGGGTCATGTGTGGGGTTTTTGGGTTTTTTTTGTTTTTGTTTTGTTTTGTTTTGTTTTTTGTTTTTGGCATGGTTAGTGCCAGAGTGTTACAAGTAGGAGAGAAGTGTTTTTGTCCAAAGTAGGTATCTTTAATTATGACAGGTTAAGCATTTAAAAAAATCATACCGCATATAAAATATGATGCTGACGTTCATAAACCCACAAATGAGAGGAAATATAGAGGCTTGTATTCATTAAGCAAATACAGTATGACAAGGCATAAATTCAAATTGTTTGGAGTTTGAGTAATTTTTTCCCAACT
Source organism: Pan troglodytes (assembly GCF_028858775.2). Taxonomy (NCBI): domain Eukaryota; kingdom Metazoa; phylum Chordata; class Mammalia; order Primates; family Hominidae; genus Pan; species Pan troglodytes. The sequence continues at coordinate 18,521,547 of NC_072410.2, read as the reverse complement.
GTAGAAATTGAACTCCAAGCATGGAAGAGAGCTAGAAGGTGGAAAATACCAACTATTTACTTTACATTCAAAAAGAAGACAGTGTTGTGGCTAAGGGCAGGCACCCCGAGGCCATACGCCCTGGTTTGAAGTCCATCCCGTCAGTCCCCTATATATGATCCGGGGTGAGATTTTTAACCTATGTGAGCTTTAGTATTCTCTTCCGTGAAGGTAGGGTAACTATACTCCCCTATCTCATACTGTTGGTAGGAGGATTTGATAAATTAGCCTATGTAAGACATTTACAACATATTGGCACAAAGTAAGCAAGAAATAAACACTACAATTATCTACTTCTTCACACGTTTATGAATTCCCTGCTCTCAGTTCCTTGGTGACATCACACGCTGGGCCGTGTGCATGGAGCACGCTTGCCCACCTGCTTCCGTCGTCCACCTGGCCAGCTCTTTCCTGCAGATCTTCCCATTTACAGCTCAGCTTTGCAACCACAGTGGATCCTAACTCAGCCCACCTTTTCCCAAAACGATATTGGAAAACCCTCGATATTCTCTCATGGCTTGCTATTCTATTCCCCAATAATCAGTTTACTACAGTTTCTCCTATACTGGTTGGTGAATCTATTTAACAAATTACATTAGAGTTACTTAATATTCATAGCTTCTTATTAGTATCTTACCATAGACCTAGTTCTTTGTTAGACTGAAGTGCCACCCTGTAAGGGGCATGTTTGTTCTGCTCTCATTGTACCTCCATCTCCTAGTGGGGTACCTTGGGCCTTGGCCTGCCCAAAGAAACTGATCAATAAAATTTGTTAATTGAGTTAACCAATGAATGAATTCATGAGTGACTCTTTAGTACCCCAGGCAAGCCAGTGTCCTATTTGAGAACAGACTTCAGAGTCAGGGGACAAGATTTCTATTCTTGCTTTTCTTCTGTGGCCTTGAGAAAGTCACCACCTCCCCCAGCTCTCAGGCTCCTGAAAGGGCACGGAGGGTGTCGCACTGGAAGAGCTAAGATTTCAGAGCACCTTCTCAGCCTGAATGTCCCGGATTGGGTCATTCATAACATCTGTTGAAAACATGTCCACGGATTTTAAAACACCTGTCCCTGACATTTAGAAATTGTTAACATAGTTGAGAAGTATGTTTAGACACAATACTATTCAGTAGTGACTAAGTAAAGGTTGCGTTTACATATAACATGTTCATCTCTGTCACTACAGAGCCCGGCAGAACACTTAACACATGAAAATATCGATTGAAATATAATATTCAAAAATTACTTGTTGAATGAATAAAAGAACCACATTTTAGATAGGTTAATAAATTGTTATCTAAATTGGAGTAGAAGTTGTCTAAGAGTCTCTGTTAACACTGATTTTAGTAGACCTGTGTAAGCTTCTCATACTAAATGTATGCAAATTAGTTACTTTCCTTGAATTAAAACAACGTGTTTCCATTCTCTTTCACCAGGCAAAAGTTTGATCAGGTTAAGTAAACCACCACAGTTCCAAATCTTGGAAGAAGAAAAAGACACTGCTTTTTTTTCTTATTTTCACAAATCCAGTCTTGACTATTTGTTTCTTTGAAATAAAAACATAATTAAATACCTTGACACCAAAAGGTAATCAAAACCCTATACACGTAGTTTTTGAGCAAGTTCTGTCTTATTCCATAGTATGTATTAGTCATAGACTATTCTGCTTGAGATGTTTTAAAGAGAAGTTTTAGTTTATTTAAAACATAGTGTTTTCAATCCTAACTAAAAATTTAGCACACACCATAAAATGAAACCTTCACAGAAATGAATGCTCATATTTCATTGTACTGCATACTTCTGAATTAATTGCCTCCAAAGCATAAATGTTCATACTAATTAATGGTGTAATTGAAAGAGTACAAGGTTTACAGCTAGGAAGACCCATGTTCCAGCCCCAGTGGTGTGACTTCTGTTTCTGTAGTCTTTGCCTGTGTGATTGCTGGCAACTCAGTCTCTCTGAGTTTAACTCATCTTTAAAACTCAAAATCCCAACATAACGGATCAAGAATTAAATTAAGTAATATATATTAAGTGCCTGCCTACATAGATAGCATGGAATAAAAGATACATTAATAGATGGCTATATACAGTTAACTGTGTTTCCATTTCAGTATTTATTGATATCTTATAATGCAATGCAAGCATGCTAAACAATGTGGAGATTCAAGATTGTTTAACCAAGAGCACACTTTCATCATATTTACTGCAAAAGCTAAAGGAGTGTCTATGATAAGATTTTTTTCTCTTCCTTAAGAAGAAATCCAAGGTAATGCAAATGAAAGTATAAAATCCCACAAATGCATAAATATGGAATTTGCACAGTTGTTTTGTACTAATGAGGAATGTTTGCTCTTAATCTACTTGAAAATTTGGTGTCTAACACATTGTCAGGATACCATGGGAGTTATTAATAATAGCTCCACATATTATAATTATTAACTCTAAAGTTAAATCCTAAAAAATTGCCTAGTCCCATATGGGCCTAAAATTGTTATTTAGTATATGAGGAATTAATTGGCTGTAAGTTAGGAACCTGTCCTCTGCCATTGATCCTAAGTGTCTTCCTTCACTTTATTATGGGACATACTCATATGTCCTGATTATTCTTTAAAAATCTCTGCTCTCTCTCCCTCCCTTCCTCCCTCCCTTCCTTTCTTCCTTTGTATATCCCTCTCTCCCTCCCTTTCTCTCTCTCCTCTCTTCTTTCTCCTCTTTCCTTCCTTCTCTCCCTCTCCCTCCTCTCCCTCTTTTTTCCTCTCTCTCCATTCTCTTCCCTCTCCTCTTTCTCCCTCTCTCTCCTCCATCTCCTCTTCACTCTGAATCTCTCGCACTCTTTCTTCCACTCTTTTTGTTTGTTTGTTTGTTTGAGACGGATTCTCCCTCTGTCGCCAGAATGGAGTGCAGTGGTGCAATCTCGGCTCACTGCAACCTCTGCCCCCCGGGTCCCAAGCGAATCTCCTGCCTCAGCCTCCCGAGCAGCTGGGACCACAGGCATGCACCACCGTGCCCAGCTAATTTCTGCATTTTTAGTAGACACAGGGTTTCACCATGTTGGCCAGGATGGTCTCCATCTCTTGACCTGGTGATCCGCCCACCTCAGCCTCCCAAAGTGCTGGGACTACAGGTGTGAGCCACCATGCCCAGCCTCTTCCACTCTTTTCTTCCTTCATTTCTTCCGACATTCCTGGAACATATTCTGATCATATTCCAAAAAGATACTAGAAAGTATTCCAGCAGGAAATAAAAGATGCAGTCAAATTAGGATAATTTGGGGATTTAATAAAGAGACTGCTTACCCAAGTAAGGGTGAGGTCAAAGGAAACTACAGGAGCCAGGGCAGTGCCCTGGGCTAGCAACAGGAGAGTTTCTTACCCCCAGACCCAAACAGGCTAACGGGAGGTGGGGTGTAGGGGAAGGTATGGAGAGGTGGGAGGAGCTTCTGGAGCCCTAGAAGCCATGTGGAGACACTGCCTGGTGTGAGCTTAGGTCTTCAGCAAGGATCCAGTAAGCCCAGGGGAAAGAGTGGAGGAATAAATAGCCCGGGCTGACTCTTGGTGCTCCCTCCCCTCTCTGTGGGAGCACCTGATGGTCAAGGCCTCCCCATCAGCCCACACAAACCAGTCTCCTGGACACAGAGCAGGTGAGAAAGAGTGGACAGTGAACCCAGAGGGGTGAGTGGAATCCATCCAGCCAGGGGGTTTAACCACATACACCATATCATGCTATAACTTAAATGTAAAGTAAGTATGAAAAGTGAGTCAGTATTCTCAGAAATAAAGTCAGTATTCTCAGGAAACATACAACATGGGCCTGAAACAACTTGTAGTGCCAGAAAGGAAGGAAGTACTCAAAACAAAGAAACAAACAAAATGATGGGCTATGGAACACAGGAGCCAACTGAAAAAAACTTTCAATGACCGAAGCTGGAAAAACCTGAGCAACAAAATAAAGGAATATTGATTAACCCCCAGAGTATAAATATGTACCCATGAGTCCAGGATGATTTAAATAAGTGATCAAATATGTAAATAAATAAGGGGGAAAAGACAAATCTCCCCTGTAGAAGAATCGCAAATAATGTATGTAGATCCTCCACTTTCAAGAACGTGGAGCGTAACTCTCTACCCATTAAGTGTGAGCTGTGACAGGGTGACTCCCTTGCAAAGAATACAGTATGGAAAGGTGCAGTGGGGAGCAGGAGTGGAGAGTAACTTTACAAAGACTACTTCTGCCAGGTGATCAAGGTGTGCATCAACAGTGATTAGTGGTGTTGATAGTATATACCGTTGATAGGATATGATGAAAATGTCACATTACGTCTGTGGTCCTCCTCCCAGAAACCCATAACTCCAACTGAATCGTAAGAAAATATTAGACAATCCTAACTGAGGGACAGTCTGCAAGGTACAGTGTGCTCTTAAAACTGCCAAAGTCATCAAAAACAAGGAAAGTCTCAGAACCCGTCATAGCTAAGGGAAGCCTAGAAAGACACGATGACTTGATGTAATGTGGAATCCTAGGTGGGATTGTGGGACCAAACAACAGACATTAGGTAAGAACTCAGAAAATAAAAATCAAGTATGGACTGTACTTGATACTGATGCATCCAGATGTGCTCATCAAATATAACAAATGTACCACCTTAATCTAAGATGTTAATACGAGGGGAATCTGAGTGTAGGGTATATGAGAACTCTCTGTGCTATCCTCGCACATCTCTTTTTATGAGAATCTAAAACTGGCCTAAAAAATTCAGTTAAAAAAATGAGTTGCCACAATAGATACAGGCAAGTGCAACAGAGAAATGTGAGAGGGAGGTTGATTCCTGCAAAGGGTGCCATAATGAAGCTGGCAGCCCTTGCTATAGTGAGGCAGTTCATTCACAGTTTTGGAAATTATAGTCCCTCCATTCCTAGTCAAAAATGCTATCACTCTGGTTGCTCTACAAATAATCACAACTTTGAGTTCTACAGTGAGAATTTGGAGGCATTGGCTAAAAATCCTACCCTCACAAACACATTTGAACTGCATGGACAGCTCCTCCTCAGCCCACATACACGCCACCATGTAGCCACAACCTCGCACTGGGCTGACACAGAAACACCACGCTCTGTAGAAAGGAGAAGCCATAGAGGGTCTTCTGCCACAATGAACCCTACAATTCTGATTAAATTCTCAACTTCTTTTCATCTCAATTTTCACCTGTAAAATGATAAAATAGAACAAGATTACTCTCTGCCCTTTCTACCTCTGAAATTCTTTTCCCAGAAGTACCTGAATGATTAATTTGATGGAATAAATGATTGAATAAGTAAATAAATACAGAGGGAAAGAAAAATCTCCCTTGTAGAAGAACCCCCAAAAATGTATGTAGATCCTCCACTCTCAAGAGGGTGTAATCCTCCACCCTTTAAGTGCAGGCTGTGACAGGGTGCCTCCTTTTCAAAGAATATAGTATGGAAAGGTGGGGGCGGGAAAGAAGTTCTTTGGCAAAGATCATTTTCAGCAATTAAGAAACAAAAATATGTCTATCTGACACCCCATTGCTTTAGGACTAGCAGTGTATAATGGCTCCATGAGGACAGCTCCATCTGTGTTCTCCTCCACGATTCCCAGTGCATACATTCTGAAAGCATACTTGTTAGATGTTTGCATTTGCATATATAGCCAGAAAATTCAACCAAACAAGTGCCCAACATTTGTATACATTTATTTTACATCATGCTTCCAAACATCACAGCTTCAGATTTTCCTCAACCAGCTAGTTATAGGGAATAACAAGAAAATATTTAATTTTTGCTTTTAGCTCATATCCAAATGTCTTATAAGTATTTAAAAGAGAGACCATATCTGTTTTTTTTCTCTCTATCAAAACTAACCTTCGAAATTCTTCACTATACGTTAATTACCTTGAGTCCAAAACAAGTGATTATACATAAATTCCATCAGGTCTCTTTGTCTCAGCTTTCCTCATCTGTAAAGTGAGGGAACTGGACTGGATCTGTAGAAATAATTAAAAGGTCACTAAACCAACCACCTCTTGGTCCTTGAATCTCCTGTGCAAGCTTCCTATTAAGGCGTGCCCCGTTTCTAACATTCAAAGATGTAATTATGATTGAATTATTATATTTTGTGGATTAAATGATCACATGTGTCTAGATACATAAAAATGAAGCTATAATTATGATTTTAAAAACTCATCTATATTTTTTCAACATAGGCGATTTCATTATAGACTCCTATTTTTCGTAATCTTAATACCAAAAAAATTTTACCTCAGTTATGACACTGAAATTAAGCAGGGCTTTTAAAAGGTACTTCCAAAAGTTAGAATTTATGGACTCCTTTGAGAATTTGGTGAAAGCTATGGGACATCTTTCCAGAAATAGTATACTTACATGTAATACACATTAATACACACACACACACACACTAAGCTCACGGGCATATCTCCCTCAGGCCCATCTCTATTTCCATAGTGCCTATGAATCTCAATTTAAGAAATACTGGTCTAGAACAATACTTGTTGAATTAGTGAAGGGATTAGAATGTCATTTTTTTAGGCCGGGCGCGGTGGCTCACACCTGTAATCCCAGCACTTTCAGAGGCCGAGGAGGGAGGATCACGAGGTCAGGAGATGGAGATCATCCTGGCTAACATAGTGAAACCCCGTCTCTACTAAAAATACAAAAAAATTAGCCGGGCATGGTGGCACACGCCTGTAGTACCAGCTACTCGGGAGGCTGAGGCAGGAGAATGGCGTGAACATGGGAGAGGGAGCTTGCAGTGAGCCAAGATCATACCACTGCACTCCAGCTTGGGTGACAGAGAGGGACTCTGTCTCAATTAAAAAAAAAAAAAAAAAAAAAAGGTCTTTTTTTTTTTTTCCAATTTATTCACAAGTCTCTTACAGGACTCAGCCTAAGTGCTAATTATATACAAGTTTATTCACTAGATACTGAAAACACAATATATGGAAAGAGAGATGCAGAACAATTCATATAATACAAATAAGACATTTAAACAATTTATAAATACCCTATCTATTATCTATCTATCTATCTATCTGCTTTAAAGTATATAAAATTTGCCAAAAGAAATACCACCAAACTCATAATAGCTGTGGCCCTTATGAGAAATATAATAATGACTGAAGTACATAATCCTTTCTTTTTGTACAAATGGACAACAGAACTCTGATACATTGTTAACAGTGATTAATCCAGAAAGGTTGGCCTATGGGTAGAGTTTGATCATTCTTTGTACTTTTGTGAGTCGTAGTTTAACTCTCCCACATAGCACCCCATGCTCAGTGTAGCACGGTTGCCTATGACCATTCTCAGGACCAGTTTTCTGCTTTTGCCACAGAAGAATGTTTGAGAGTTGAGAACAGAGGACTGCGGAGTAGTTGTATGGGGCAGGAGACGGCTAATGTAAGTGGTCAGCAGTGTGGGAAAAGGAGGGCGCGGGCAGAGGACAACCTATATGAAGCTTCTAAGAAAAGAGTTTCTGGGGCCCGACGCGGTGGCTCACGCCTGTAATCCCAGCACTTTGGGAGGCCGAGGCGGGTGGATCACGAGGTCAGGAGTTCAAGATCAGCCTGGCCAACATGGCGAAACCCCGTCTCTACTAAAAATACAAAAAAAAAAAACAAAAAACAATTAGCCAGGCATTACGGCATGTGCCTGTAATCCAAGCTACTGGGGAGGCCGAGGCAGGAGAATGGCTTGAGCCCAGGAGGCAGAGGTTGCAGTAAGCCAAGATTGTGCCACTGCACTCCAGCCTGGGTGACAGAGGAAGGCTCCATCTCAAAAAAAAAAAAAAAGAAAGAAAAGAAAAGAAAAGAGTTTCTGCGCCACACTTTCATGGCAAGCCAAGATAACTCATTTGTACACCAACACTTTATGTCTCCTGCAGTCCCAACTCTGGCCCTAAACTGCCAGTTGTGTTTGCCATGTCCCTGATATAAGGCCATACTGTCTAGACCTTAATATAAGGTGTATTTAGACACATCCTCTCAAAGTAATTGATTGACTAAATAAAAAAATAACTCTTTAAACTACAGTGTTTAGTGTATTTTCATGTTTTATAAACTCACATTCTAAATTACATTAAACTTAAAAGTACTGAAAATTAAATTTCTGATTGAAATAAAATTCTGAATAAATTTTAGGGAAAGAACTAATACAAACCATCCAAATTCTTCTAAGATCATCAGTGGAATAATCTTTTTTTCTCACATGCTCTTTGCACTAGAATCAGTTCTGAACAAATATTTTTGTAACAAAGAAGTGAGTGAATTTAAAACATGGATGATTGTTATATAACATATACTTTTTAATCTGCTTTTGTTGTTGATTACAAATTTAAATGTCCAATTGTGTGAGATTAATTTCATTAAAAATGTATATAGAGTACCTACCATGTGGCAATTACTGGACTAGTTGCTAGAATAAAATTAGCCAACATGAAGTAATGTATAAAATGATTTTTTCCAGAAGGCTATCATTAAACATAAAAGTACTTTTTTCTTCTACCATTGTATCAGATCTGATTTAAAATATGCTGTTTTAAGATGAATTATAAACTGTCAGAATTCATGGTTATGAAAAGGGATTTCCAGATATATCTAATGACTTGGAATTTGTGTTTAATCTAACAAACCACACTGACTATTGAATTTGTGTGTCTGCGAATATAAAGATTTATTGTCTCTGGAGGTAATTATTGACCTCAACATCTTATCAGTCAATATTTACCTCTTAGGCCAATAAATCTTGATATAACCTCATGAAAGTCAATATCTGTTTAATAGTATACATGGAAATCTGTAATAGTTTGATTACAGGCTTCAATGTCATACTGCCTAGTGCACCCCTTCACATCTAAGGGACATTGAATCATTCCTTCTTTTCAACGAAGACAAAAACACCTTTGGTTGCTTTGATTCACTCATTCTTGATCTAACACTTGATTGGAAATTTTTATATCATTCCTTAATTCTTTTTGCATACAAGTCTTGCTTCTTCAATCAACTTGTAAGCCCCCATGAAGCCTGAGACAAATTTAATGCTTTTGTGGTTGTATTATTTGCTCCTAGTGCACCTCTTCATCATTATAAATAAAACAGCTTCGTGGATGGACAAGTTTTCTAGCCCATGGCCCCCAGAGGTTACTAAGTAAGCCATTGCCCTTCCAGCCTGCACAACTAAAAATATCTCCAGGACTCAAGAAGGATTCAGTGCTACAAGATGTCAAGACAGCAGAAATGAGTACTTAGTAAGGATCATGATTGTTTCTTATTCTGAGAAGTCAGAAAGTTGGGGCCCATAGTGGGGTATAGAGTTCAAGCGTCATGCTGTAGCCTTTGATAATATATAGCTAGTTTACAAAACGCACTAGTTGGTTCATGCCCAATAAATATGTGTTGACGAGCCCCTCACAAGGGGCAAATATCAAAATCATTTTTGCTGTTTCATGTGCCCTTTATGCAACATTAAAAACAGTATAAAAACAATTAGGCTACTTCAAAGAGTCCTTTATACTGGTCAAGCAAAACCATAGGCCAACAATTAGATTAGATCAAAAGGACTACATATTCAATGGCTGCAAACATCCTCAGCAAGGTTTCCTTCATGATCTCAGGGTTTTAACAGCACCATTGGGCTTCTGATGGCCCGATATGAGAAGGTTCACCAGGTTTCAGAGTCTGGGCTTGATTTCCTTGTTAACAGCCATTTGCCTTCGAAAACATGTCTACACTGCTAATGGTTTGGAAACTAAATGCATCTTCAGCCTGTGGTGTCTTTCATATTGCAACAACGTGCAATCAGGCCGACTAGAGCAGCAAACATTGAGGAAAACTCACATAGATATTATTGATAGCAGACCTGAGTTCCTCATTTCCCTTTCATGCAAGCACAGCTCCTGAGATCTAGCAGGGCTGATGTCATCACTGAGGAAATTTCTTGACCCTTGTGCTGTACAACTTTTATGATGCATGATTAGGAAGATACCAGTCTCTCTCTCCTGATAGGATCTGGGACTGGGAACACAAGCAATATGACGTCACAAAACCTAGGATTCTGCTTCATCCTGCCAGCTCAGCAGCTGTGGTTAGCAGTAGCATTACCTCCTCTGGCCATGGCTGGTAGTATTTCCCAAGAGGGAAATACTGAGGTCCAAACATTGCAGTGGACAAAAGAACTGATTGCCGTAAGCATTGGAATGCAGCCAGTTTGCATAGAGATTTGCAAGAAGCCAACTATTTTCTGAGATCAGTCTTGGATAAGATAACTTTTACATCTCTGTCTATAACACAAACCCAAAGGATGTCCACATTGTCTGCAACTCTTACCATTTGGACTTAAAAGATTATGAGACTACCTACAGACACAGTCACAGAACACATTAAAATATGGTTAGACATGGCTGGGTGACTGCAACTAGCACATAGGAAATGATTATTTGTAAGAACAAAACTGGGATACACACATTATCTAGTGCATAGTGTCATATGGCAAATATCTTTAGCTTTTTTGGAAGCATTGTTTCCAAATCTTTTCTAGTAACTTAAGAACCTGTTTCATCCTGAAGAAAAGAAAAACCACACACAATTCACTCAGCATTCAGCCAGGAGATAGTCGTGTCTACAGGTTGGTGTCTGCTCAGCCTTTTTCAAAGGACAGTCAAGATATTCCAGCTGCTTGAGGAAGTCAGGATGTGGGGAAAAAACTCTGCAACCGTGTGGATCCAGATTATCCCCTACTCCTGAGTCTGGAATACCAAGAGACATGAGAAAAGGGAGAAAACGCACCCTTCAGCCATAGGTATATTCAGGACTTGTGTAATTTTAGATAAGTGATCCATCTAGTACACCAGTTTGGGAGAAACACTGAGTTGTCCTTGGTTTGACTGTTCCAGAGTTATGTTTATCTCTCATTATGTGAGCCATAAGGGCCATTGCATCACACATGGGACAGTCCAGGGCTATACTGACTTAGCAGGGAAGAGTTCATTGTCTGAGTTACGTATTAATATCTTAATTCTTGACTATGATTAGTGCTATTATTTGAATGTGTTTCTCCCACCCAAAATTTAATGTGTTGGAAACTTAATCTTCAAATTTTTATGTTGATGGTATTTGGAAGTGGGGTCTTTGGGAAGGAACTAGGATTACATAATGTCATCAGGATGGGGCTTCCATGATGGGACTAGTGGCTTAATAAGAAGAGGAAGAGAAGCCTGAGCTGACACGCTCCTGCATTCTCACCCTGAGAATGCCTTCTGCCATCTATGACACAGTACAAAGCACCTTGTGAGATGTTGGTACCATGCTCCTGGACTTCCCAGACTCCAGAAATGAGCTAAATAAATCTCTACTCTTTATAAATTGCCCCATATATGGTATTCATTTATGGCAACAGAAAACAGACTAAGACAATAGCAACATCTGTATTTGGATATTTAATAACTCTGCCTTGATTGTGAGGTCTGCCCTAAGGATTCTAGTGTTTCCAGAAGGTTGTCAGCTAACAACCACCGGGTGCCATCCCTTTGGATGATGTTGTATTATCTGAAAATCACAGGGACAGAGGGTCATTCTGGGGTTCCTTTCTTCTCTGCCATCCTGATTGTTGCATTCTCCCTAACATCCCCTCAATCTATACACTAACTGATCTCATTGCATCCACCATATCACAAAGGGGGCCACTCATATATCTCCTGTTTTTTGTTTTTTTGTTTTTTTTTTGTTTGTTTGTTTGTTTTTTGCTTAATGTTACTAGGCATACTGTCTTAGCCTTCCCTTGACTGGAGTCTTATCTCTCTATAATGACTACCTTCAAGATCTTTAACATCTACTAAAACATTCTGCTTGGTGTTCAGGATTTCATAAGGTTTCTTCTTAAGGGCAGTATGGGTCTACCTGTGCCTACAACTCTGTCTCACAATTGCCCACCCCCTCCAAGATACATCTTTGATCTTTAGCCCCTTGATTTTCTTTCAAATGACCATGATAAGCTGGCTCACAGCACTAACTACCACACAATCTGAATAGGTGGTTGGATGGTGCCATTTGAGAACTCCTAGCGTAGTGTGCACTGGGCTAAAGTCTCAGAGTAGGATCAGTAGCAGCTGGACAGGTCACCAGAGCCATCCATCTTAGTGCAGCCACCAGACATCTGTCAAGGACAGACTTTGGACTGTGTGGCATTTAAGCTCCTCCCATGGCGTGATTGTGGGGTTGGGGCTCAAACCTGGCGGTTGACCAGAATTGATTGCTTCAAGACCTAAACCATAGCCAGGTTCCATGGAGATCTACAGGAGGACAAGGCCTGACTGCAAGAGATAATTTTTGAACACTTCTCATATTGGTTCTGAAAAATTGCTGGCACTTTTGAGAGTGGCCCCAAATTTTACTTTGTGCAACAGATTATTATTTGACAATTTCAATGAGTACTGTTGAAAGAGAACTTAAAACAGTCCTTATAAAAAATAATGCCTTCAAATTAATTTATTTGTTCTTTAATTTATTATCTCATTCAACTATTTATTTAATATAGATTGAGCAGCCCTATTCTGAAAATCCAAAATCTGAAATGCTCCAAATCTGAAACTCTTTGAGCAGCAAAATCACAGCACAAGTGGAAAATTCCACTCCTGGTCTCATGTGATGGGTGCACAAAATTATTCAAAATATTGTATAAAATTAGCTTCAGCCTACACACATAAGGTGTATATGAAACATAGATCAATTTTGTGTTTAGATTTGGGTACTGTCCCCAAGATATCTCATTATGAGTATGTAACTATTTCAAAATCTGAAAAAATATAAAATCGGAAATACTTCTGGTTCCAAGCATTTCAGACAAAGGATATTCAAGCTGTAGTAACTACATATCCATATGCTGATCACTTAAAAATATATTTTAAAAAGTCCAACCACAAGGATTTTATTATACCATACCATGTAGTTTGAGTGAAAAAGCTAATATACCTGTGTGTCCAGATTAATCAGTGAATTTAATCATGAATCAAATACATGAAAATATGAGATGTTACAAAATGGTGTGGATTTAAGTGTTTCATGGGTGTTGAGGTGTTCAAATTCGTTCAATACTGCCAATGCACCAATAACCAACTAACCAGCCTAAGTTAATCAAAGGTCTCCAAATTTGGCTACCCACATCGGGCCCCACCCTGTTCCATTCTCCATACACCCCTACCAACAAAATCTTTTTAGATGGCAAATCTGATCATGCCGACCACCCTCACCCCACTTCACCTCAGTTTAAATGCTTCAAGGGCTGCCACTGTTCACGGATGGACAGCCCCCCATGCCCACCTCTCAAGCCCCATCTCACAACTTGCCCTCTACCCTTTTTCTTCTTTTCATGCTCATTCCTGCTGCAAGGTTTTTGCTCCTATTGTTCCACTGCCTAAAACTCCTCTTTAAATATGACTCATTGTTTAGCCCATTATCATGGCTTTGTGAAGGCCTTTCATACACTCTCTACTGGTTAAATTCTCTTATACAGATTCTCATGGCATCGTGCACCTCTCTTGCAAGTTACTGTTGAACTACTGTATTTGTTTGTGTAATTGTTTAATTGATATTTATCTTCCCCACTAGTCTCTGAGCTTCTTGAGGTTAAAGCTCATCCTGTGTTTGCTCATTCTTTTATCCTTAGCACCGAACACTAGGCATGGCAATAGTGGGTACTCGGGGATTGAGAATATGAACATATCACTGTAGGTTGGACTGTCACAGGAAACGTCAAGGAATAGGAGGTATTGGGAAACCCAGAGAGAGATAGTTTTGTTTGTTTGTTTTTTGAGACGGAGTTTTGGTCTTGTTGCCCAGGCTGGAGTGCAGTGGCATGATTTCAGCTCATTGCAACCTCTGCCTCCCCGTTTCAAGCAATTCTCCTGTCTCAGCCTCCCAAGTAGCTGAGATTACAGGCACCCGCCACCACGCCCGGCAAATTTTTTTGTTGTTGTTGTATTTTTAGTAGAGATGGGGTTTTGCCATATTGCACAGACTGGTCTCGAACTCCTGACCTCAGGTCATCCACCCACCTCAGCTTCCCAAAGTGCCTGAGATTACAGGCGTGAGCCACTGCGCCTGGCTGGGAGATAGGTCTTGATTGGTAGGAAAGAGTTGTGAAGATATTTCTAGTGGGGAAGAACTTTGTGAACAGAAGCAGAGAAACCCGTAGAAGTGTGATGCCCTTAACATATGATGCAAGATCCACATTAGAAGTGAATAGATGAAAAGCTGAAAAGATAAGTATGGCAAGATGTATTTCCCAGAGATGTGCCACAACAGCAATTTTCATTTCCTGTGTTCTTCTGTGATGCCTACTATCGTCGTGTAGTTCCCACTATTGTTTGTAGGGAGTTGAGGACCAATAGCTTGTCCCTCGGAACTGTACTCAAAGCCCTTGGCCTAAGGAGCTTCATCTTTTTCTAGACCTGATCTACATGAGATCTTGGCCCTTAAGCTGGAATTATAATGTGATAAGACACTGTGGTGTTTGCAAAGGGTTTTTGCATTTTGCATGGTTAAGAATTGTTGTGGCCTAATGTCCAACAATGATAGACTGGATTAAGAAAATGTGGCACATATACACCATGGAATACCATGCAGACATAAAAATTGATGAGTTCACGTCCTTTGTAGGGACATGGATGAAGCTGGAAACCATCATTCTCAGCAAACTATCGCAAGGACAGAAAACCAAACACCACATGTTCTCACTCATAGGTGGGAATTGAACAATGAGAACACATGGACAGAAGAAGGGGATCATCACACACCGGGGACTGTTGTCGGTGGGAGAAGGGGGGAGGGATAGCATTAGGAGATACACCTAATGCTAAATGACGAGTTAATGGGTGCAGCTCACCATCATGGCACATGCATACATATGTAACAAACCTGCACATTGTGCACATGTACCCTAAAACTTAAAGTATAATAAAAAAAAAAGAAGAATTGTGGCTAGAGAGTGGACTGTGGCAGATTATATTTCCTAAGGATCTCAGCATCAATATCTCCATCCCACAAGACAATAAAGACATTCTTACCACCAAACAGAGGTGTCCATATTTCCTCCTATGGAACTGGAATGGAACCTTGTGACTACTGTGACCAAGGAAGTACAGAGAGGTGAAGTTATGAGATTCCTGAGGCTAGTTCATCAAAGCTCATGCAGGTTCTGTTTGGATTTCTTGGAACACTCACTATCCACATGACCCTTATCATGACACTCCATATTGGAACCCAGCCATCTTGCTGAAAGAAACCCAAGCCAAATGGAGAAGCATGGAAAAGCTTTAGTCAGCACTTCCAGATGAGCTCAGCCTTTGATTCATCCCACCCAGGTACCAGGCATGTAAGTGAACAAGTCCCCAGAAGATTCCAGCCACAACCATTTGAGCCTTCCCCGCTGAGGCTGCAGACATCCAAAAGGGGAGAAACGTGGCATTTCTGCTGTGCCAAATCTGAATTCCTGACCTACAGATCTATGGGCATAAAAGGATTGTTGTTTTATGTCACTAAGTTTGGGGTGGTTTTTATGCAGCAATGTATAACCTGAACAATAAAACCAGATTGTGGGAGCCTTGCATACCAGACCAAGGAACGTAAATTTCATCCTGCAGATCAGTGATTTTCTTACTCTAGTCCACAGAGACCCCTCCATGGCCTCAAGGGAAGGCAGCACTGGGAAAGGGAGACAGAGCACTCGGGGTGCACAGCCATCTACTTCCAACGTATGCATCTGCTTTGTGTACTGGGCTTCCAGGTGTGCCTTTGCTTAAGGGCTGTGATAAAAATAATCAAGTATAGGTACTTTTCTGGATGTAAATTAATAGCCATGACTCTATAAAGTCATATTTATAAACCAGAGAAGTTTCTCATGGACACACTGCTGGATCAGCAGTTCAATGCTCCTCCAGGCATCTGCTGCAAGCACGTCCGCATATTCTCCTGTGTGAGGTTTGACTCAGTTATGGGTCACTATAGTGATCTCTTACCTGTCATTGCTCTCCAAGCTCTTGTCAGGCCTATGCTGCCGTCACAGACTGCATCTTTCACCTCATGCTAATTTCTCTCCAACTGAGCTGCTGTATCCCAATGCTTCCCAAGTTAGGTCTTTGGACAAGCCTCAAAACAGAATCGTCTGTTAAAAAATGAGTTTTCGGGTGCATTTCCCCATATCTACCTGTGGAATCTGAGTCTTTGGGGGTTGGTTGTAACAGTTAACTATTCAAAATATGAGAAATCGACTCCACCTTTTAATGCGAGTAACTACGAAGTCACAATGCAAGGCACGGATCTAGGCATGGATTCAGGGAGTTCATTAATTGGGTCAGTATACCATAGCGGTAGGGATTTAAAATATGCTTTTTGAACATGCTGTCCATGGTCTACAAGCATTTTTAAAACACTTTACTGAGGGAAAAACATACAAAAAGCTGATATTTAACATGTACAACTGGATGAGTATGGAGATAAGTATGCACACATGAAGCCATCATCCCAATCTGTGCCGTAAACCCATACAACACCTGCAAAAAATTTCCTCCTGCCATCTTATTCATTATTACATTATTATTATTATTGCTTCTGTGATAACACATAACATAACATCTACCCTCTTAGCAAACTTTTTCTTTTTTTTTGAGACGGAGTCTTGCTCTGTCACCCAGGCTGGAGTGCAGTGGCGCGATCTCAGCTCACTGCAAGCTCCACCTCCCGGGTTCACGCCATTCTCCTGCCTCAGCCTCCCAAGTAGCTGGGACTACAGGCGCCCGCCACCGCGCTCAACTAATTTTTTTGTATTTTTAGTAGAGACGGGGTTTCACCGTGGTCTCGATCTCCTGACCTCGTGATCCACCCGCCTCGGCCTCCCAAAGTGCTGGGATTACAGGCGTGAGCCACTGCGCCTGGCCCCTCTTGGCAAACTTTTAAGCATATAACACAGTATAGTTAACATAGGTACAGTGATGTGCAGTAGATCTCTAGGACTTATTTAACTTGTATAATCAAAACTTAGTACTCTTTGACTAATATCTCCCCATTTGCCCCTCTCCCCAGGCCATGACAATCACCACTTCACTCTCTCATTCTTTGAGTCTGACTCTTTTTTATTCCTTTTGTAAGTAGTATCACGTAGTATTTGTTCTTCCATGTCTGGTTTATTTCACTTAGCATAATGTCTTCCAGGTTCCCCCATGTTGTTGAAAATGTGTTGTATCTATACAATGAAATACTATTCAGCCTTAAAAAAAAAAAAAAAAAAAAAAAAGGAAAGCCTGAGAGCATCTTTTACACATCAAAGCTTAAGAAGCCCAGGACTTACAAAGAAGCACCAGACTCCAGAGCCTGTATCTAATAGAGTCAACTCTATTAAGTGATAGCAATGTCACAAGAGCCATTGAGAGTTTCTGCGGGGAGCTTCAGAGGGAGTAACCTGTTGACTCAGTGCAGAGTGGAATGGAACAGAGAAAGACTGCCAACAGGAAACTAGTTAAGTTGTTTTAATAACTTAGGTGTGAGGTGACAAGGGCCTGGGAAATCAAGGTGTCATCTGTGCTGCATTCCTTTCTGAGCTCTCTAGAGAAAAATTGGTTGTACTGTTTATTTCAGCTTACATGCCGTGGCTTCACCTCCATCTTCGAAGCCAGCAGTGTGACATCTTCACATCTCCCTCTGACACTGACTTTCCTTCCTCACTCTTTCCCCTCCGAGGATCCTCGTGATTACAGAGCCCACCCACATAATCCAAGAAAACCTCTGCATCTCAAAATCCCTACTTGAATCGTGATTTGTTCAAAGAGTCTGGGAATTAGGACATGGATTTCGTTGTTACTATAATTTTCTTTTGTACAGACAGGCCTCGCTTTGTTGCCCAGGCTGGTCTCAAACTCCTGGCCTTGTGATATTCCCGCCTCAGCTTCCCAAAGCGTTGGGATTACAGGCATGAGCCACCATCCTGGACAGGACACGGATTTTGTTGGGAGCCATTATTCTGTCTAGTACACTAGCCTTTGCCCTTCTGAGGACCTTCTGTGTAGAAAGCAGGTAAAGAATCTGTGGGTGGTTATCCACTGGTGTCCGTTTTTAATTGTCTGGGGGTTCCCCTGGGGGCATTAAACCTCACACACTTCTTGATGCTCCAGCAATGGGCCAGCAAGCTCCTATGACTCAAGAAAAAGCTCTCAGGCAGAGAAGCCGAGAAAAGTGGGTGCTTGAGGTGGAAACTGTGCTCTGAGGTTGCAGGTTAGTTCAGAGGTGGAGGAAATGTTTATGGGTAAAGTAAGAGCCACATCTGGTACAGATCATTATCATTATCACCTCCAAAGCCAAAGCATGATATTACCAGGCCCATCTATCCTTAGACTCATTTTTCAGCTCCTTCTTTTTCAATTCCCCTTGTTGAAAACATGTTTTCCAGGCAAAGACTAGAAGAAACTTTGCCAAGCCTATGAAGTGTTCAGAGTCTCTCACAGAGTCACTTCCTCTGCCCTTCTATGGGGATTTGTCCTTCACAATCCCTGTGACCTGACACCACCTATCTTTATTCTGTTACAATAGCTACTATTTTAACACCATCTCTGTTCCCTAACTAGGCAGCTAAATTGTTGAAAGCTGGAGCTAAATTTTTTTAAACAATCACTTTATTTTTAGCTGGAAGTGGTGCTCAGTCCACGGCTGGTGAACAAACCCACAAAGAACTAAGTGCAGTGCAGGCTCAGGAATCACTGTAGGACCAGAACAGTGGTTTGCCCAAACACTTATCAATGCCTTTTTAGCATTAAGTGGGTACTTGTGATTGGTTTGGGAATGACGGGAAGGGTTACATTCAGTCTTCCCTTGCAGTTTCTTCTATGTATTTTGCTTGTACCAAAACCTCAACTTTAACAGTAAGAAAAAAGTCATAGGTTTGTAAATCAAAGATCATATGCAACTTGAGCACTGAGTAATACTGAGCCTGAAAATCTGCCCAAAATTTAACTACAAGAGGATGCTACCTTAACTACAAGAGAGTGCCACCTTAACTACAAGAGAGTGCCACCTTAATGGATGAATTGCTCAGGACCCTTCCCAAGCCAGAATACCATTCCCTCACTGGATTTTCATCCTTTTAGCCTTGTCCCGCTCCATTATCAGCCTGCCTGGGAGAAGTGGCAGAACCCAGAGCATGAGAGGCAAAGTAGGTAGGAGACAGAGCGGGGACTTCTCAACCTATAATTACTTATAAAAGGTGAAATAAACCCTTCATTTTAAAGAGGCAAATGAATGCGACAGCAAAGTGATGGGCTTTAGGAAATGCATCCACTCTATTTTAAGCTGTGGATGGCACAATTCTGATGTCAGCAAGTTGGCAGCTTTTACTTAGAAAAGCATTATTACAACGATTTCACATCTCATTATCTACTTATTTTTAAAAATGCACACTCACGATTTTATTGTTCATGGGCATTGCAAAGCAGTTACCTAGAGCTTCATCATTTAAATCTCATGCATATTGGTCTTTGTCTCCTATGAGTGTAATAGTGCTCAAGTGAGTTTAAATGAGATACATATATAATTTCCAGAAGGTGAGGTTTCTCACTGAATTTTCATAACATTTGCTCTTGTGTCCTCCATGTCAAGAATGAAAGATTATTTCAGAGAACAAGCAACATTGTTTGGATGGCCTGATCTAAGTGCAGACTGAAAATGAGCTGACTTTCCATGGCCATTTCCATGGATCGCCTTCTTTGCTTTGCTTCTCTTCCTATGTCGGCTTCTCTGAAAAAGACATAGAGTGCAGATGTTCATTATTCACTCATTTATTTGTTTCCATTCAAAAAACATTTATTAAAGTCCCCTTTACTATTTTATGTCACTGTCACAACATAGGAGTACACAAAGGATGATAATCGTTATGTTATTGGATTGAAAATTATTACTCAAGCAATAATGTAATAAGAAATATAATTATTAAATTACACTGCATTTTATTCAATATGCTTCTCCCAGAGTCTCACACACTACCTAACTCTGTTAGGTCAGACTTGAGTCCTAACTTATGTGCAACTGGTCGGCGCTCATTAGTACATGGGAATCACATAAGGGTAGTCAGCTCTTCAATCAAAAGCCAGCTTCGTGTTAGTTAGGGAGATGATTTCACTGTTGAGTTATAACACCTGCTTTTATTTCTCATACAAATGTATCACTTTGTCCGTTTTTTTCTTTCAAACAGCCAGTATATACTTAATAATCGTGTATGTTAAAGGATTTTATCTATGTTCTTTGATTTATAAAGCATGTTACTCATATTATTATTTTAGGTAGCATGCCAACTCTTTTTATGAATATAAAAATAACAAAATGTTTTAAAATTAGTGCATATGTCATTTT
Source organism: Pan troglodytes (assembly GCF_028858775.2). Taxonomy (NCBI): domain Eukaryota; kingdom Metazoa; phylum Chordata; class Mammalia; order Primates; family Hominidae; genus Pan; species Pan troglodytes. The sequence continues at coordinate 18,501,092 of NC_072410.2, read as the reverse complement.
GTCCCAATCAACCGGAGTAGACACTTTGGAGTTATCTTTGATTATTTTCACTCTCCTCCCACATATTCAGTTGAGCCTTGGAAAGATGGATATCGGTCAGGGTCACATAACAAGGTCACAGTGAAACCACTAATTTTAGAGTTTTGGGCTTACTATTATTTACTTTCAACTGCACATGGATAAATTGAAATCATACTCAAAGCAATATTGAAGAAAGCAGTTTACTGTGAACATTGATGCCAAACCACAGAATATAAATAAACATAATATTAAATGATTCAAACGTGCACACACAGAGAGATACACACACACATCCTTATCTAGTCCTCACCATGACTCTGCAAACTGATGCTCACCTATTCAGTATTTGCTTGCACCAACTATCAGTTCAAAACGTTGCAAAGTACCCTTTGTCCTCAGAAAACAGAGATTTTCTCAGCCTGATATTCAAGTCTTGCAGAACCTGGCCTCAGCTAAACTCTCAACTAAAACACGTCCACTTGTCTAGATAGACTGGCTGACAGCCTGCCCTCTATGTATCATTTGCCTATTTTAACTTTCAGGCTGTGATCACAGTGTCCACCTCCCACCCACCCCATCATACCTATCCTGAACATCCCTCAAACTTTAACTTAACAGCCCAATTCACAGTAATCACTCTGTCTTCTGAATTCCTGCAGTGATTTTTCTTCCTAATCATGGAAACTTAATTATGTGCTGTCCTGTATCACAGGCTCTTTTTCATTGGTGTTTGAAAAATCTCCTTGAGTAGAGCTAGTCCTGAAAGCAAGATTTTTTTTTCTTTTTCTTGGAGTTACCAGTGTGCCAAGTGCAGAATTTTATACAAAATTTTAGCACTTTAGATGAATTACCACTTTGATGAATTGATACAGCACAAAGTTAAGCAAAATCCCTCAGAATATTTTTCCAAAATATATCCTGGTATGTAATTTTTTATAATCCTTTGTTGGTCTGAATAAATCACTCTATATTCCAATAAACCTAGGGGATATTCAGAACAAAAGAACCACGTTCTGTAATCTGACATGCCGTTGAATTAACATGACCCTTTGGTGATTTTTTTTTATTGGAAACTAAAATATTTATCCCTGCCCTATTCACGAAAGAAATGTCTCTCTTTTAACTACTTGAAAACTGCAACATGCAGTTATGGGAAGTGTCCATTAAGACGGGAGGATTGTGTCATTCTCTTTGGCTGAAGAGTTCCGGTAGCAGCCGGTTTTCTTCCAGTCCTTAAATCTCACAGCATTCTGCATGTTTCCACGTGGCATTGTATGAGTGAGGAAATTATTGTAGCACATATTGACAAACACTTGGCTGATGATACAGGTCTGTGATAATAATATTTGTGACTGCTATTGATCCTACAACTCAATTGACCATTTGCTAACTAATATGTTAACTGGACATGAAAAAGAAGCATTAATAAAGACTTTTAAAGTAAACTATTTGACTTCCTGTTCATGTGAGATGGAGCAGATTCATTACTTATGGCTCTTTTCCTTTCCCCTGTGAGTACAACTTTAACCCCTGGGAACAGCACAAGAAGAAATCAAAAGTGAACTTGTAAAGGTGGATAGAGGAAGGAGAACTTGTTAGAAACCCCAGAATTAGAGGAATCACATAGTGGCAGAGTGTCTTGGGACCACCCACTCAACAGCAGAAGGGAAACCATGTCTGGCATCTCCCAACTCTAAACTAGCAACAGAAGGCAGTCTAGGTGTGCTCGTTCCTCTGGATAATTGAACTAGAGTCTCACTGACAACACAGGTGAGTCAGGCAGCACAGGGGAGAGGACCTATTGCAGACCCTGTTAAAAATAAGAAGCACACCAAGACTGAGGCTCTTTTTCCCCCACAGAGAGACACCTGACAGGTGGCCGATTCCAGCAAGGGTAATCCGGCCACAACAAGCACCTGGTCCAGGGAGCATCTTTGCTCTCTTATGAATGAGACTCCCCTCTGCTACCTAGAGAAAACAAGTTGCTGGTCTGGCTGGCAAAGGGGATCCCCCTACAACAAATGACCCAGCCTGCAAAGCTTTATCATCTCAAAGGAAATAAAATATTCATAGACCTGAATGAAAAGAAAAATACAACATATCAAATATACGGGATGCAAATAAAGCAGTGCTAATAGGCAAATTGATAGCTAATAGTAGAAAAGAGGAAAGGTCACAAATCAATAATCTAAGTTCTAACATCAGGAAACTAGAAAAAGAAAAGCAAAATAAACCCAAAGCAAACAGAAGGAAGGAAATAATAAAAATAACAAGAGAAATCAATGAAATTAAAAACAGGGAAACAATTGAGATAATAAATGAAGCTAATATCTAGTTATTAGAAAGAACCACTGTAATTGATAAAACTACAACAAGACTATAAAAGGTAAAGAAAAAACAGCAATCACTAACATCAGGAATTAAACAGCGAATATTGCTATTGATCTTACAGGCAATAAAAGAATTATAAGGAAATATAAACAACTTCATGTATGCTCATAAATGTGACAACTAGAAGACATAGACCAATTCCTCAAAAACTACAAACAACCAAAACTCAAGAAGGATGAAGGTTATCTGAATAGTTCTATAACCATTAAATAAATAGAATTTGTAATTTAAAAGCTCTCAAAGGAAATATTTATGATCCAATGGTATCACTGGAGAATTCTACCAAACATTTAAAACAGCAATTAAAACCATTTTGTACGTTTTCTTACCAAAAAACTGAATCAGGGGGTGTAATTCCTAGCTCATTTTACGAGGCCAGTATTACCTTGATACCCAAACTAGAAAAATACAGCAATAAAAGAAAACTACCGACTAATATCTCTCATAAAATTACACACACAAAAATCCTCAATGAAACATCAACAAGTCAAACCTAACAAGGTATAAAATGAATTTTACACCATGATTAAATGAGATTTACTTCAGGTATACAAGGCTAGTTCAACATGTGAAATCAATCAGTGTAATCAACCTTATTAATAGGCTAGAAAAGAAACTGCAAATGATCATATCCATTAGTGCTGAAAAAGTATTTGACAAAACCCAAAACCCATTCATGATAAAAACTCTAAGTTAGGAATACAGAAAATTATTTTAACAAAGAATAGCTACAAAACATCTATAGCCAGCAACATACTTAATTGGTGAATGCTATTTCCTAATATCACCACTCTTATTTAACACAGAATTGAAAGTTCTGCCCACTTCAATAAAGCAAAAAAAAAAATACCAATTGTAAAGGAAGAAAAAATACTGTCTTTATTTGCAGATGACATGATAATCTACTTAAAAATTTCAGGGAATCTACAAAAAAAAAACCCTCTTAGAACTAATAAGTATGTTTAAGCAAGGTCACAGGATACAATTTCAACAGCAAAAAGTAATTGCATTTCTACATACTAAGAATGACCATGTCAAAACTTAAATTAAAAACAATAACAATTACAATAACTCCAAAGGAAATGAAATATGTCGATATAAACTTCACAAAATATGTAAAAAACCAATATGCTGAAAATTACAAAGTCCAGTGAAAAAAATCAAAGACCTCAATAAATGGAAAGACACACTGTGTTCATATATTGGAAGACTTAACATAGTAAAGATGCCTATTCTTCTCAAATTGACTACGGATTTAATGTAACTTCTATCAAAAACTCAGGAAGTTTTCATCTGTTGACCTAGACAAGCGCATTTTAAAATTTATGGAAAGATACAAACTCCAGAATAACTAAAAATAACTTGAAAAAGAAGAATAAGTTGAGAGGAAACACTGTACTCAATATTAAGGCTAACTACATAGCTGCAGTCATCAAACTGTATGGTATTGATAAGAAGATAGATGCACAGGCCGGGCGCAGTGGCTCACGCCGCCTGTAATCCCAGCACTTTGGGAGGCTGAGGCGGGCAGATCACGAGGTCAGGCAATCGAGACCATCCTGGCTAACACGGTGAAACCCCATCTCTACTAAAAATACAAAAAAAAAAAAAAAAAATAGCCGGGTGCGGTGGCGGGCGCCTGTAGTCCCAGCTACTCGGGAGGCTGAGGCAGGAGAATGGCGTGAACCCGGGAGGCAGAGCTGGCAGTGAGCCAAGATTGCACCACTGCTCCCCAGCCTGGGCAACAGAGCAAGACTCCATCTCAAAAAAAAAAAAAAAAAAAAAAAGAATATAGATGCATGGATCAGTGGAACAGAACACAGTACTCAAAAATGACATAAATATACCTAACCAGTCCCAGGAACATAAGCAGGCTGTAGTATGAGAGGAACCCTATTGTGTGCTTCTTTGATCACACACTTTGTTTTTTGATCCACCAGACTGTTTCATCCAGAGTGGAGCGAAGTTGCAAAAGCAACCCAATATACAAAAGATAGCCTTTTCAACAAATAATGTGAAAGTCATTGGACATCCATGTGCACCACATAATTTAAACAAAAATTAACTCACAATGGAGGCATAAACATGTAATACTATAAAACTTTTAGGAAAAATTTATAAGAAAAATTTGGAAATCTATGACTAAGGAAATAGCTCTTAGACTTGAAACCAAGAACATGATTAAAAAGAAAAAATGATAAATTGCACCTCATTAACATTAAAAATTTTTGGACAAAAAAAAGTTACTGTGAGAGAATATGTGCAAACCATGTGTCTGACAAAGGACTAGTATCTAGAATACATAAAGAACTCAATACACAACAGTAAATATAAATCCAATTTAAAAATGGACAAAGGACAGGAACCTCCATTTCACAAAAAAGGACATACATATATCAAACTTAAAAGCTTCTGCACAGCAATCTATACAATTAACAGAGTGAAGAGACAACCCATGGATTAGGAGAAAATATTTGCAACCCAGATATCTGACAAGGAGCTAATATCCAAAATACATAAGGAACTCAAACAACTCAATAGTAAGAAAACAATGAACTCAATTAAAAAATGAGTAAATGACTTGAACACACATTCCTGAAAAGAAAACATTGAAGTGACCAATAGATATATGAAAAAGGCACTAATCATCAGGAAAATGCAAATTAAAGCCACAATGAGATATCACCTCCTACCTGTTAGAATAGCTATTATCAAAAAGACAAAAGGTAATTAGTGTTGATAAGGATGTGGAGAAAAGAGAACCCTTGTACACTGTTGCTAAGGAGGTAAACTAGTACAGCCATAGGAAAAAGACATAGGAGTTTCCTCTAAAAACTAAAAATAGAATTTCTATTCTATTTTTCAATATATTTTTGGATAAATCTGGATATATATCCAGATTTGGGTATATATCCAAGGGAATTGAAGTCAGTATGTCAAGGAGTTATCTGTACTCTCATCTTCATTGCAGCATTATTCATAATAGCTAAGACATGGCAGCAAAATAAGTGTCCATCAACAGATGAATGGATAAAGAAATGTGATGTGTATATACCCTAGAATACTATTCAGCTTTTACAAAGAAAGAGGTTATCTTATTTATGCCAACATGGATGAACATGGAGGACACTATGCTAACTGAAATAAACTAGGCACAGACAGACCAATACTGCATGATCTCATGTACATGTAGAATATTCAAAAAGATAGAACTCAGAGAAGTGGAGAGTAGCATAGTGGTTACCATGGGCTGGGCAGTGTGGGGAGACAATAGGGAGATGCTGGTCTTAGTCTTTGTGGATAAAGTTTTATTTAGATGGGAGGAATAAATTTTAGAGATCTATTGCACAGCACAGTGACTATAGTTAATGTATTGTATATTTCTAAATTGCTGAAAGAGTGGATTTTAAAACTTCTCACAACAATAATGATAAATATGTGAAGTGATGTATATGTTGATTAGCTTGATTAATCATTCCACAATGTATGTATGAATACATCGTGGAGTGATTAAGTGATAAAACATCACATATTACCCCATAAATATATACAGTTATTATCTGTAATTAAAAATGACATAAACTTTAAAATAATACAATAATAAAAAAGGATATATAGATGGCACACAAGCACATAGAAATGCACTCAACATCCTTAGCCATTAAGGAATTGCACATTAAAACCACACTATACACTATACACCTATCAAAGTGGCTAAAATAAAAACCAGTGACAATACCAAATATTAGCAAGGTTGCTGAGAAACTGGATCACTTACACATTACTTGTGAGAATGTAGAATGGGATAGCCACTCTGGGAACCCACTTAGCAGTTTCTTATAAAACTAAATATTCAACTACCATAAAACCCAACAATTACATTCTTGAACATTTATTCCAAAGAAATCAACATTTGTGTTCCACAAAACTGAAACACAAGTGTTCATAGAAGCTCTAGTCACTTAACAAGTGACTGGTTAAACAAACTGCGGTACATCTATACCTTGGAATTCTAATCAATGATAAAATAGAACAAATTCTTGATACAAACAACTATTTTGAATGACTCTCTAGAGATTTACACTGAGTGAGGAAAAAACTAATACAAAAGGTTACATACTGCATGATTCTATTCATACAATATTCTTGAAATCATAAAATCATAGACAAAATGAACTGGGTTAGGAGTGGGGTGGTGTGAGGGTAGTTGGTGTGGTCAGAAAATGACAACACAGGGATCTTTGTGATGCCAGAACTGTTGACTATCTTGACAATCAATGTGAGTATCGTGATTGTGATATTGTAGTGAAATTTTGCAAGATGTTATTCAGAGAAACCGAGTAATTGTCTCCTGGATCTCTCTGTAATATGTTTTATAACTGCATGTAGAGTTACAGTTATTTTAAAATAAATATTTTAGTTTAATTTTTTTTAAAAAAAAGAATGTTGGATGGGTGATGTCATTAAAGTCATCATTGGAAACAATAGCTGCCACCCAGTCCAGCAGGAAGTGCAGGGTTCCCTCTGGCAGGCCAAACACTGCTGTTCATCCTACAGAGCAATACCCCTTGGAGGAAAACAGTTGACTTGCTAAGGAGCCCATTCTGACACTCCTCATAACAAGGGTGACATGTAATCCTGCTGCTTTCTCCAGTGTCCCCTGTGCTCCTGAATTTTACTACTGCTTATTACTCCAGGTCATCTTGGATTCTTTGAAGCTTTTCTCCTACACCAAAACTAGCAGAGGAGAAAGTGATAGCTTGAGGATGACTGCTTTCTTAGCACCTCTGAGTTCATTTCCTCCTGAAACAGGCGCAGCCTGAGAGTTACAGAGGAAAAGACAGGGCTGGAAGCCTGCTTTTAGCATCCTACATTTTCTTGAACACCTCCAATCTTTTTGCTGGGGCAATCCTAGCTCTCCCATCAAGAGAGCTGGGGACTGGAGAGAAGGTATGGGAGAGAGCACATGTATGCCAGCCAGGATACTTTAAAAAGCCACCGGCCCCAGAATCAGCAGAAAGTCCTGTGAAAGGAAATGCACTGTGTGCCCCAAATCGAACACATTTTGTTTTCTTGTGCTCCAGAACTGTTCCATCCCTGGAAAATTGCAGGCATGAAATAAATGTGAGTTCTTCCACATCAATTCCCCATCCCCAGATTTCTTAACTTTGAAATAAAGAGAAAGCTATTATTTCACTACGGGTTTCATTTTTTTATTTGTTAGAATCCTTAGACTTTATCTCAGATTCTTTTTATCTTTCTCCAGCTGGTGTGCCTGGGAAGAAGATCATAGCTTTTATTTCCAGGAGACAGGAAACAGGTGCTGCCATCTAGGAAACTGTAGGAGGCTACAGGACTTCCCCTTAGTCCAAAGAACTCTTTAAGCAAGACTTTATTTTACATGTTTGTAAACATGGTGACTGCTCCTTGAACAGTATACTCATGGGCCTAAGTTTATTAGGAAGCATGGACCTTCCTGTCAATAACCAACCCTACTGGTTTCTCTGCTTCAGGTTTCAGCCCTATTGTGTCCTATACTAATGGATCTCAACACTAAAATCACCTGAGAGCCTTAAAAATATACAGACAGTTTCCACAGAGGAATTTCTTGTGTAGTTTGGTCTGGGGTGGATCCTAAGTGTCATGGGTTTGAAAGGTCTCCAGGAGGTCCTGTGCAGCTAGGGTTGAGTCAATGGTCTAGAGTGAAGAGTGGTTTTCCTCAAATGCAGCTGTGACCCTATTTCTCACTTTCATAACCCAGGTAATGGCTTCTCAGGACAGACCCATTTCTGGGCAGTTTTTAAAGTGCAGATGTCCTATTTTGGAACCATTAAATCTGAATCAGAGGGCATTGTTGAAAAGACTTAGAGATAATTATAGGCCCCACCCTGGCTAAGAAGCATTGATATTAGAATCTAAAATCTAAATTGCCTTAGTATACCTTTGAAGACCCTCTTTTCCATAACTGTCCACTGCCAGCCTTTTTCAATAGCTGTTTCATATGCACACCTATTTCCAGCTTTATGAAATGACCTGCATTTCTCTCAGTGGAAGCCCTCACTTCCTGCAGCAGCTCCCCCACCTCACTTTCCCTCTACCTCTCTGGCCACTCATTTTCTGTCCGTTTTGCAAACTCCTTTTCCTCTAAGAAAGGAATCACATAGTTACCCAAGGCTCTGAATCACAGTGTGTAAGTCAGTATTTATTTTTAATGAATGAAATAAACGTATCATATATTTTTACAATTTCAGACATGTTGCATGCTTTATTTTCTGCTAGGACTACCCTTTTATCCCTTCCCTTTTAAACTTTTAAACTTCCATTTATCATTTAAAATTCAATTCACCTTTCTACTTCTTCTATATAAAGTAATAGTAAAGTTAGGCACTCTCTTATGGATTGATTTATTCATAGTAGAAGCTTTATTGGAGGGTTTGTTATAAATGATTACTTGTTTACCCATCTGCCTCCACCCAGTAAATAGTGAAATCTTTAAAGATGGGAGAATGAAAGAAGACATTGAATACTGTGAGTGGCAGAGTTAATACTTTTTAGTGAATGGACTTAAGAAATACTACCTTGTGCCTGCTCTGTGCAAGAGTCCATGCTACTTAGATGAATTAGTGACGTTATCTAATTTGTTTTGCTCTCGCAATGGAAATGTGGCCTTGTTATTTCTCATATTTTAAGGAGAAACAATAAAAATATTTACCCTCAAATTTCTTCTCAGAGATGTAAGAGTTGATTAGAAGAAAGTTTATGATGTATGTTTAAATCCTTAGAAATCTCCTTTGAGAAAGGCAAAGCTGTAAATTGATATGAGATAGCAAATAAGGCTTACCCAGTTGGGAAAAAAAAATGAAATATTTAGTATCAGAAAAATTCAGATTTGTTGAAAATAGAAGCCTGGAGTTTTGCTGTTTGGAACTTAACTGTTTTGAACAAGTTTCTGAGCATTCTTTTGAATTTCTCTAGTTAATATTAGAAAACTAACTGTCATTAGATTACCAGGAAGCTGTAAGAATCACAGATTTGACTCAGCTCTTAAACACAAAGACAAATATTAAGACCTAGAGACAGAAATCAACATTTCACTATGTGTTGCTATAAGAAATAAAGTACCTTACAGGATTACAGGTTTAAAGACTTAAAAAAAATGTACTGGCATTTAGGGAAATAAAAGTTGTAACAAACCATGACATTAATGACAGAGACCTCAGGTAATATCTCCAAATCCTAAAGTCCCACTGAAACTCTCCTTCACCAACAAACACATGAGATTATAAACACTCTCAAAGTATAACAGCAGCAGCAACAACAACAATAACTAACTCATTGCCGGAGAAAAGAAAAGTATACAAATTTATCAGATTCAAAGATCATAGACTGTATACTGTACTACAGAATCACAAAACCAAAAGCAAGATTAAGTATCTAGATTTTTCCCAGTTTTATAGAACAGCTATATGAAACAAAGGAGTATGATATCTTCTTCACCCAGCAATCATTTTTGTTAGTTGCAATGTCTGGTGCTGGGAACTTTAGTGTTTAAAAGTAACATAAACAACATTCCTGCCTTCAAAGGGTGTGAAGCATAAACAAATAGTATGCAAGAAGTTCAAATGCAAACAAAATGATGCACATATTCAAGAGAGTTGCAACTGTTTCAGAAATAGACTTCATAAAATCAGTAACATTTGGACATGGAATGTGAATGGGGTAATATTCAAAATACATGAGGAACTTGAATAGCTCAATAGCAAGAAAACAAATAACCTAGATTAAAAATAGGCAAAGAACCATCACTTTTCAAAAAAAAAAAGCATACAAATAGCCAAGAGGTATATAAAAATATGCTCAACATCATACGCTCAACATTGGCCCAGCGTGGTGGCTCACGCCTATAATCCCAGCACTTTGGGAGGCCGAGGCAGGCGAATCACGAGGTCAGAAGATCGAGACCATCCTGGCTAACACGGTGAAACCCGGTCTCTACTAAAAATACAAAAAATTATCCGGGTGTGGTGGCGGGGGCCTGTAGTCCCAGCTACTCGGGAGGCTGAGGCAAGAGAATGGCGTGAACCCAGAAGGCAGAGCTTGCAGTGAGTAGAGATAGCACCACTGCACTCCAGCCTGGGCGACAGAACGAGACTCTGTCTAAAAAATAAATAAATAAATAATGCAAAATAAAAACATGCTCAACATCAGTAATCAGAGAAATGTAAATTAAAACCAAAATCAGATATCGCCTCACACTCATTGGTATAGCTATTATCAAAAAGATAAAAGATAACAAGAGTTGGCAAGGATGGAGAGAAAAAGAACTTTTGCACACTGTTGGAGGGAATGTAAATTAGTATAGCCATCATGGAAAACAATACGGAGATTCCTCAAAAAGTTAAAAATAGAATTACCATTTGATCCAATAATCCTACTTCTGAGTATATATCCAAAGGAATTAAAGTCAGTAATATCTGCATTCCCATGTTCATTGCAGTATTATTCACAACGGCCAAAATATGGAAGTAACCTAAGTCTCCAGCAACATTCGTCTTATTCTGTCTTATTCTGTCATTCTCCTGACCAGAAGCCTCTACTGTCTCCCCGTGAGGCTACTGTAAAAAAGAGTATAACCAATATGTATGTGAAGTTTTCTCCCCCTTCTTCAACCTCGTCTTTAACTATTATTTACAATATAGCAGCCAAGCCTGACAATTTGCCATTCCCAAAACACACTTCATTCTTCCTTCCTTGTCCTTGACATTCCTTTTTCCTCCGTTCCTTCCCCTTTCTTTCTTTCTTTCCTTCCTTTCTCTCTTTCTCCTTCTCTCTTTCCTTCCTCCTTCCTTCCTTCCTCCGTCCCTATTTATCTAGCTTTATTCAAGTATAATTGGCAAATAAAAGGTCATACATTTACAGTGTATAAGGTGATTTTCTTGATTTATGTATCCATTGTAAAGTGATTGAATCAAGTTAATTGACATAGCTGTCATCTCAGATACTTGTCATTATTGTTGTGAGAATATTTAAGATCTGTTCCCTTAGTAATATTCTAGTATTCTAGTGCATTATTGTTAATTATTGTCATCATGCTGTACATAGATCTCTAAAATGTATTCATCCCGTCTAAATAAAACTTTGTACCTTTCAACCAACAACTCCCCATTCCCTATCCCCCTCCCTCAGCTTCTGTAACCACCATTCTACTCTTTACTCCTATGAGTTTGACTTTTTTAAACACCACATATAAGTGAAATCACACAGCGTTTTGTCTTTCTGTGCCGGGTTTACATTACTTAGCATAGCCTCCTCCAGGTTCATCCATGTTTTTGCCAATGACAGAATTTCCTTCTGTTTCAAGGCTGAATGGTATTCCATTGTCTATCATCTGTGAGTAGGCACAGGCAGTATTATATTTCTTAAATCCATTCACTAAAAAATATTAACTCTGCCACTCACAATATTCAATGTTCTCTTTCATCCCCTCATCCTTAAAGATTTTACTATTTACTGGGTGGAGACAGATAGGTAAACAAGTGATCATTCATAACAGACTCTCCAATAAAGTTTATGCTGTGAATAAATCCATAAGGAAGAGTGCCTAACTTTACAACTACTTTATAGAGAAGAAGTAAAAGGTGAGTTGGATTTTCAATGATAAATAGAAGTTTAAAAGTTTGAAAGGGAAGGGATAAAAGGGTAGTCTTAGCAGAAAATAAAGCACACACCAGTCCTGAAATTGTGAAACTACATGATACATTTCTTTAATTCATTAAAATAAATGTTGGCTTACACATTAATTTCCTTGGGTAATTATGTGAAGAAGGAAAGGCACTAAGGGAAATAATAATACAGGTACAGGGGGCAGGAAGAAATTGGAACAGAATCCAGGTGGAGGACATTTACTTGGAAAAGGGCAGGATACTTCTTCCTCTAACACATGAGAGAGGGATGACAGTACACAAAGATACACCTTAGACATTTGAGTGACTGAAATTTAATGAAATAATTGAGCTTTTCTGGCAATAGCAATAAATTTGAGGGATCGACAAGAGAGAACAAAAAAATAGAATTTCTAATTTAAAAAAAAGGAAAACTGGCCGGGCATGGTGGCTCACGCCTGTAATCCCAGCACTTTGGGAGGCAGAGGCAGGCAGATCAGGAGGTCAGGAGATTGAGACCATCCTGGCTAAGACGGTGAAACCCCGTCTGTACTAAAAATACAAAAAAATTAGCTGGGCGTGGTGGCGGGCACCTGTATTCCCAGCTACTCAGGAGGCTGAGGCAGGAGAATGGAGTGAACCCGGGAGGCGGAGCTTGCAGTGAGCAGAGATCGCGCCACTTCTCTCCAGCCTGGGAGACAGAGTGATACTCCATCTCAAAAAAAAAAAGGAAAACTAAGTTCTTATATTCTGAAGTTTCCTTGTATGTCATGCAGATTTTTAAAGCATATTCAAGGACATTTTGCACAAACAGAAAACATCAATGTCAATGTGGCAGTAAGTAAGGCAAATGAGCAGTGTTCTGATTCATTGCACTTCAAGATCTATAGCAAACAACTATGCAAATGTAGAATGAGTGAACTTTGTTCAAGTGAGCTCATTGCAAAATTTTGAGAGAGAAAAACAGCAAAGTTATAGAAAAAGTTATGTCACCCTTTCTTCTCATCTTCAAACTTCAGCTTCATATTTTCAAATTCTGAGAGACTAAATATGTTAACAAAGACAACAATAAAAATAGACTCAGAATCCTAGAATTAGCAATATTCAGAGGTCATTCACTTCACTCAATGCAGAAATTCACTCGTAATATTACCAATACATAGTTGCCCAACTACTGTCTGAGTGATTTCCAATATGGGAAGCTCACTATTATTTCTAGGCATGCCATTCTGTTTGGAAGTAGATGTTTCCTTATTTGATTTACACGGAATCTGCCAGCCACTTCTGAAGTAAGGTGGAGTAAATCTGCTTCCTCTCTGAATAATAGCTCAGCAGATAGTTGAAGAAGATACTTAGACTCCCTCACCAAGTGTTCTAATCCCCAGGCTAAATATCCCTCTACCTGGTCTCTGAGGGTGAGAAACCTCACTGGCCCAGGAGTTTCCCATGGTGGATTTACACTAGTCCCCTTTTGATGGAGAGGAGGAACCCATCACACTGATGGCTGCAGGGTTCAGCCAGCTTCCTCTTGCCTCTATTTCTGCTATCTCAGCCTTCAGCTTTAATTTGTCACATCATTGACTCATCTATTATATCCAAACTCTGCAACTATTTCATATGCTCCCTGGCATTTTCTACCTGCTCTTGCAGTTACATTGGAGGCCTGCAACCCATTTTGTCTGAAGGATTCTGAATAAAAGTGACAAATGGCAAGCGTTACTTCCTGGCTAAGGCAGTTAAGAGCCACTGTGCTCCCTTCTTCCCTCTCTTCCATGCCTGTGGTCATTTTGAAGGTCTACAAAATGGAAAAGTGTCACCTAACTCACTTGACCAGCTAATTATCTTATTGTTAAGCTATTAGTGTTTGATGGAATTATCTATTTACATATTTAAAACTATTTGATTTTTTTCGGAAGTGGCTTTCCTATTCTAACTGTGATCAACAAATATTCACATCGTTTTTCAGATAAACTGCTTTAAACCAGATCTTTGTCCTTTTTCTGTTTGAATTTGATGAATGTTTTATCCTAGTCTGTAAGGCAACAGCCAAGGAGATTTTAGTAAGTTTCCTCTATAAGGTAAAAATAAAACTTTTAGAAAAAACTGTTAGATGATATTTGTTAAGATAATCTCACATACTCTCACTACATTAAATTGTGGTAGATCAAGAATTAAGTCTAAAATATTTTAAATATTTTAAGAATTCTGGCTGCTGTTGCATTTCTGATGCTGAGAAATTACTTTGCAAAGCAAGCAACCATGCTAACTTCCTTATCAATCCAAGATTTTTACACATAGACTCTAAACTGAATAATTTTGACATAAATTCCATAAAATGCTGATAAAACAACTTATTATTTGCCATTTAGCTTTATTTCTAAATACCTTCTGCAGCCCTAGTACTAGGAGTGGGGTGTTGTAGAAAGTAAACTCCTGGCTGGTCGTGGTGGCTCACACCTGTAATCCCAGCACTTTGGGAGGCCGAGGCAGGCAGATCATGAGGTCAGGAGATTGAGACCATCCTGGCTACCACGGTGAAACCCTGTCTCTACTAAAAATACAAAAAAATTAGCTGGGTGTGGTTGCAGGCACCTGTAGTCCCAGCTACTTGGGAGGCTGAGGCAGGAGAACAGCATGAACCCGGGAGGCAGAGCTTGCAGTGAGCCGAGATCGTGCCACTGCACTCCAGCCTGGGCAACAGAGCAAGACTCCATCTCCAAAAAAAAAAAAGTAAACTCCTTCAGAAATAGGGTCACGTTGTATTTTCATGCCTTCCTCTGTGCCTAGGAAAGGGCTGGGCAAGTCATAGGCACTCAATGACAAAAGGGTCCAGTGAAAGAACTTCAGCTTTAGACTGACATAGGTTTCATCCCAGTCCTGCTACTCAAAGTCTGTGTGATCCAAGACAAGTCACGTAGCCTTTCTTGGCCTCAATTTTCTCATTTGTGTGTTTGTGTAGAATAATTGCTGCTTCACCAGATCTCTAGTTCACACCTCTCCTGAGAGTCAGAACTCATAAGCAAAACTTGCTTTTGATACCTCCAGTGGGATGTCTATACCCTCCTTCAAGCAGAGATCTTGATTAGTCTCACCCTGAAACCTGCCCATCTTCTGCTGGTTCTTACCTCATTACCTGACACAGCTGTAGACCCAGCTCTTCAATTCCTACCCTCTCTTTTTTCACATGCACATCTAATCCATCAACAAGCCCTGGTTATTCTGTCTCCAAACTATAGCTCAGCACTATTCACATCTTTTCTTGAAATCAACATCCTCTCTTGTGTTGCTTATTGATTGTGCTTGTTTCTATGCTCACCCTTTCTTAATCAATCTTTTCAGAGAAACCAGAATAATATCTCAGATACATAAATCAACAGATCCTGCTAAACTCATGAGTGGCTTTTAAGAAGATTTTGAAAAAGGGGTGAAAACCATTCTAATATAAAACTAAGGGAAGCATCCTATCTTGTTCTTCAACCTAGAAGACAGGATCTCTGATATTAATGGAAAAGTTCTTTAGTAGAATTACCCTAAAAGATAGAACTAAGCAGCCTATCCTGAGAAGATATAGACTTGATACTTAGGGAAAACCACTGACGGACCTAAGTGTCAAAAATGAACTAGAGTAATACATGAGCACAAAAGAATTGTGGTCATTTGCAGTAGTCGGGTATGTGCTGAGAAGTAGACAGTAGACAGGAAGCTGAGAACAGTAATCCCAATCAGAAAAATTAATGGCACTGAAAACACAAACATTGATAATGACTATGGAGAAAGTCAGTAAATTCAAGAGAGGCAGTTAGATCAGTCAAATTTGACGAGTGATAGGATATGAGCAATTTGGTAGCATCTCTTCTAGACAGAGTCTAGGACAGAGTGTGAGCATCTGTCTGCATGAGGACTCCGATTCCCTCATTTCCACAGTCAAGCACACTGCCTGCAGACTCCACTAATGCTTAACCACCAGCTTAGCAATATCAGCTATTAAAATGTGCCTACCAAGAATCATTTAGAAAATTATATTTCTTTTTCTTTTCTTTTTTGTCTTCTTGAATTTGAATATAAAATATTTACAAATAGATCTTGTTTCAAAATAATTCAGAAGCTAATTAGCTCCACTGACCCTACCTTCTCACTACCAATACCCAATTCTTATGGAAGTTTATGGGTCATTAATATCTCTTTGCAGCAAAATCCATTAATGTTTTCTTTTGAAAAATGTTGTGATGGATAATCTTAACCTTTTGATATTATAATAACTAAATATCAAGAATCTTTAAAAAATTATTAAAACTTAGTGAATTTTCAGATTAGATACAGTTAATTGGTGTGAATCTTGAACCCCATGTTATATCTTATTTCACTCTGCTGTTCTTAATTCCCAGCATTCTAGTGGATTTAGGTCTGAACTCAGTGTAGGCCCTGACTCTGACCTGGACCATGAATTAAACCAAAATAACTTTCCTTATACCTTCAATGCTTAATCTTCATTCTTTGATAATGACGTTAAGGCCATATTCTTTACTTTGAGACGGAATTTTGCTCTTGTCTCCCAGGCTGGAGTGCAGTGCCCTGATCTCGGCTCACTGCAACCTCCGCCTCCTGGGTTCAAGTGATTCTCCTGGATAAGATTATGCTCTTTTTTTTTTTTTTTTTTTGAGACGGAGTCTTACTCTTGCCCAGGCTAGAGTTCAGTGGTGAGATCCGGCTCACTGCAAGCTCCACCTCCTGGGTTCAAGCGATTCTCCTGCCTCAGCCTGACGAGTAGCTGGGACTATGGGTGCCCGCCACCACACCCGGCTAATTTTTTTTGTATTTTTAGTAAAGACGGGGTTTCGCCATGTTAGCCAGGATGGTCTCGATCTCCTGACCTTGTGATCTGCCCACCTTGACCTCCCAAAGTGCTGGATTTACAGGCGTGAGCCACCGCGCCCAGCCAAGACTATGTTCTTAACCAAGCAAGAGCTGCCTGGAAATTTTAATTCCACTTACTAGAAATAGTTTTGTGCAGGTCTATCTATCCATCTCCCCGTCTTCTCTGTCCTGCCTCAGTTCTTGGTATTCTGGGACATTGAGCATAATGCCTGGTAGTCATCAAATACTCAATAGGTTGTAATAATAATTACAGTCGTCATGATTATAATAATATAATGTTAATATCTTCTTCTTTTTTTTTTTTTTTGAGATGGAGTCTCTGTTGCCCAGGCTGGAGTGCAGTGGCTCAATCTTGACTCACTGCAATCTCCACCTCCTGGGTTCAAGCAACTCTCCTGCCTTAGCCTCCCAAGTAGCTGAGATTATAGGCACTGGCTGCCACCATGCCTGGCTAATTTTTGTATTTTTAGTAGAGACACGGTTTCACCGTGTTGGCCAGGCTGGTCTCAAACTCCTAACCTCAAGTGATCTGCCTGCTTCAGCCTCCCAAAGTGCTGGGACTACAGGCTGAGCCACCACACCAGGCCACCAGTAAATATCTTTTGAAGACTTTCAAGCACATAGGTTTTTGTTTTATTTTTTGTTTTGTTCTGTTTTTTCCAAATTACCTTACAAAAAGAAGCTTCCAAAGGAGTCAGGCCCAGGGTTAACAATTCACTTACACAGTAACGTCAGGCTTTTGGATCTGTTTCTCTGTGCAGCTCTTGGCTTTCTCCTCATGCTTACAAGGTGGCTGCTGCAGTCCCAAGCATCCCATCTTCAGACAACACCTCCAGAAACAAGAAGGAGAAGAGGTTTTTTTTCTAGATATACCTTATTTCTTTTTCATAAAGAAACACTTTTTCCCAGAAGCCCCAACAGACTCCTCCCAGCTCCCATTAAGCAGAATGGAATCATGAGCCCATCTCTTAACCAACTCCTGGTAAAGAGTCATGGAATTGCTAGAACTGACTTAGTCCTATCAAGTCTCATCTTTTGACCCTGGGGAAGAAACCCACCTACCTTGAACGCTTTATTACTCAATACCTGGACAAAATCTGATTCTCTTAGGTAGGGATAAGGAGAGGAAGCTCTTAGCAGAGCACTGTCTGTCTCAGGTAGGTACTCTTCTTATTCTCATTGAATAAATGGGAAAACTGAAGCTCAGGGGAGTTGAGTAACAAACTCAAGGTCACACAGAAAGCATGTGGCATAGATGGGACTTGGACCCAGCCTCATTCAAGTGATTTCAGAGTCCAGACTCTCTTCAACTAAGCTGTACGGTTCACAGTCCATATGTGACGCATCATACAAGTCCCAGAGGGCTATCCTCTGGGAAAGGGAGAAAACCAGTATTCTTTATTACTAATCCTCCATAAAAATATTCTAGATCCTCACTGAAGGGCAGAGGGACATGGGGCCTGTGGAACTCCAGGAAGAGAAGGCCTTGGCATTCCGCCCTCCCCTCATCCCTGAGTACTGTGGAAAATGGAGCAGCACCTTCCGGAGAGTGAGGCCGGTAGGCAGGGCCACAGGATGAGGAGAGGACCCTCTCCACCATTCCCCAGGGAACAAGAAATAACCAGGCTCTGGGAGGGAATGGCAGGTCCAGGGCCCAGGAGCTCTTGCCCACAACTGCGATAGCTGTGAGATGCGCTTGGGAATGGAAATAGAGTTCATGGGGCCACAGTGCCTCTTGGGGAGATTACTGCATAAGGAGGAGTCACATATGTTTTGTCTCAGCATCAGTAGAGCCTCTGCAGGCCCACAGCTCAGGGCTGCCAGCCCACTCTCTTCTCAATTTTGGCAAGATGTCCGGTCTGGGGTGGTGGTCTGTACCTGAGCAATCTCTAAGTCTGGAGAGGGAAAGCCTGCAGATCCCACCTGGCCAATTTACCTTATGCTTCTTAGTCTGTCATTCAAAGCCTTTCATCACCTCATCCCTTTTCCAAATCTACTTATAACAATAAACCAGTTCACATGAGTTGCCCCTAAATGTTTTGCCAAATATCTACCCACACATGTGTTTTTATTAGATTTCCTCTGACTACATAATCTTTGGTGTCTCTCTGTTTAAATTAATTCTATTTATCCATAAAGGTGTCTGATAAATGTTGCTGGTTCAATCACCTAACAATTTGCATGTGTGGGCACATACGGGTACATGCACTCAAACACACACACAGGTTAGATGGTTAGGATACACCACACCAAAATAAATTCTAAATGGAGAAAACATTATATATTTTTATAGTAAACAATAAAACATCTAGAAGGAAAAAAATGTGAATTTTCAATAACATTTTTTGGGAAAAAGTTTAGTGCATAGCAAAAAAAAAAAACAAAAACCCAGAAACCATGAAAGGAACATAAGGAAACATAAAAAACTAAATATGTGAACACTCAATGTAAAAAAGGAAAGATTTTTTTAAAAACTAAAAAGTATTGTGACATATATTCAACGAATTGTTATTCATTTTAACATATAAAGAGCTCTTACATGTAACAGAAAACCTTAGCAGCAGTAATGCAGATAGGCTAAGGCTTTGGAATAGCTAATTTATAGAAAATAAGTTTCCAATAAATAGAAAATAGGTCAGTATTTATTGTAACTACAGAAGTGCAAGTTAAAATTACGTAGTGTATTTTTAAACCTCGAAGTGAAAAGTAAAATCTCTAATTGTAATACCTGTGTTGGTGAGGGTTCAGAATAACGTGACTCTTATAGCAATAAAACTATAAATTGGCTCAGCTGTTCCAAGTATACAATTTTGGCATCACAGTGGTGCAAAGGTAATAACAGTTTTTGCATTGTTGAGATTTGCCGTTTGATATTGGAATACATTCTTAAATAAATGTGGTTATGTTATATATCATTTTAATGCACACTTCTCACTTTGTTTTTTGATAATGACTTATTACATGCTGTATATTTTACATTTAGCTTAGACTATGGAAATGATGTTAGACAAAAAGCCAATTTGAACAAGTTTCTTATTCAAGTTCAAAATGGGTCATAAAGCAGCAGAGACAACTCGCAACATCAACAACACATTGGGCCCAGGAACTGCTAATGAACATACAGTGCAGTGGTGGTTCAAGAAGTTTTGCCAAGGAGACAAAAGCCTTGAAGATGAGGAGGGGCCAGGCACGGTGGCTCATGCCTGTAATCCCAACACTTTGGGAGGCCGAGGCAGGTGGATCACCTGAGGTCAGGAGTTTGAGACCAGCCTGGGCAACATAGTGAAACCCCGTCTCTACTAAAAACACAAAAAATTAGCTGGGTGTGGTGGTGCCTGTAATATCAGCTACTCAAGAGGCTGAGGAAGGAGAATCACTTGAACCTGGGAGGTGGAGGTTGCAGTGAGCCGAGACTGTGTCACTGCACTCAGGCCTGGGCAACAGAGTGAGACTTCGCTTCCAAAAAAAATTAAAAAAAAAAAAAAAAAGAAAAAGAAAAAGAAGATAAGGAGTGTAGTGGCCGGCCACCAGAAGTTGACAAGGACCAATTGAGAGCAATCATCAAAGTTGATCCTCTTATAACTACATGAGAAGTTGCTGAAGAACTCTGTATCGACCATTCTACAGTCATTTGGCATTTGAAGCAAACTGGAAAGGTGAAAAAGCTCGCTAAGTGGGTGCCTCATCAGCTGAGCAAAAATAAAAATAATAATCGTCGTTTTGAAGTGTTGTCTTCTCTTATTCTATGCAACAACAATGAACCAGTTCTCAATTGGATTGTGACGTGCACGAAAAGTGGATTTTATATGACAACCAGCGACCACCAGCTCAGTGGTTGGACTGGGAAGAAGCTCCAAAGCACTTGCCAAAGCCAAAGTTGCACCAAGAAAAAGGTCTTGGTCACTGTTTGTTGGTCTGCCGCTGGTATGATCTGCTAGAGCTTTCTGAATCCCGGCGAAACCATTACATCTGAGAAGTATGCAAATCGATGACATGCACTGAAAACTGCAGGGCCTGCAGCTGGCATCGGTCAACAGAAAGGGCCCAGTTCTTCTCCACGACAATGCCCGGCCACACGTGGCACAACCAACGCTTCAAATTTGGAACGAATTGGGCTATGAAATTTTGCCTCATCTGCCATATTCACCTGACCTCTCGCCAAACAACTACCATTTCTTTAAGCATCTTGACAACTTTTTGCAGGGAAAATGCTTCCACAACCAGCAGGATGCAGAAAATGCTTTCCAAGCGTTCGTTGAATCCTGAAGCATGAATTTTTACACCACAGGAAAAAACAAACTTACTTCTTGTTGGCAAAAAATGCATTAATTATAATGGTTCCTATATTGATTAATAAAGATGTGTTTGAGCCTAGTTATAATGATTTAAAATTCACAGTCTGAAACAGCAATTACTTTTGCACCACATTAAAAAGTTTTAAACATAGACCTGTATACTCTTTGATTTAATTATTTCACCTTTAGGAATTTATCCTTAGGAAATCATTAGCAAAGATATGTCTGCACGAATTTTCATTGCTGCATTGCCGAAGACAGGAAAATCAATAACCTAAATATTTATCAGTAGACACTCAAATTATGATGGTACATAAGGTTAGTTGGAATGAAAATACAACCATTTAAGTGGAAAGTAGTAAAATGAATTAATTTTAGAGGAAAATTTCACAATATATTGTTATTAACAAAATTGTTCAAAAATATATTTTAAAAATGTATGTGTGCCTGTATATACACATGGTACACGTAAAGGGTCTTCTGCGTGTTTTTCTATTTTCTCTAAATTCTCTATAATTAAAATATATTACTTTTGTAATGAAATAAATTTATCTTTATCCTATCCCTCTTTCCAGGCCCTCTTCACCTATAATTTTCACAAAATGTTCTCTGATTTTCCCAAAGAGGGCATTTCTTCTATGAAGTTCTATAGCATTCATTGTTTATATAAAACTCATAAAATATTTATGAAATCCCACATGAGTTGTACGTTTTGTTACTGTTGTTATTGTTCTCTGAACAAGGCCTGTCTTCCCTACGAAACTATCAGCTCCTAAAAGTCCAGAACTTGACATTGTGCTTTTGTATTCTCTATAAAATCTTTAGTAATTCATGTGTTCAGGAAATGAATCCATTTCAATGAAGTTTTATCCTTATGTAAAGCTTTCTGAAATATTGTATGAAGAGTAATCCTACAAATACAAGAAGAGTAAGAATGCTAATGTCCTTTTACCTGGGGAGGAAACTGAAACTCAAGGTTTAAAAATACATCTAGTTTATGTCAGAACCACATTGAACCCAGCTTTGCAAACCTCTAGACCTCATTTTCTCCCACTCTACCAGAAATAGCACACGTGCACCACGGGGATTGTTATTGTAATGGCACTTGTGATTCACACCGCCCAGTATCCATGCTTTTGTATCACTCCCTCTCGTCACCTCTGGGCTTGGCCATGTGACATGCCTAAGCCAATGGAACATCACAAATTTGATGCTGGCAAAAACTTGACAAGGGCTTATACATTGAGGAGCCTGGCCTTCTCGGGACACTGCCAACATCATTAAAAAAATAAAAAATAAAAAATCCAGGCTATCCAGCTGAAGAGGCCACAGGAGGAGAACCAAGGAGCTCCAGAAGACAGCCACGTTAACTGCCAGGGATTTGCATGGGGCTGACTTGAATCATCCAGCCTCAGGCAAGCCACCAGTTGAAAGCAGTTGATTAAGGAACCCCAGGCCAAGACCAGAACTGCCCAGCTAAACTCAAACAGAAATACAGAAACCTAAGCAAATAAATGGTGTTATTTTAAGCCACTATGTTTTGGAGTCACGTATCGTAACAGGTACACATGTCTATCATGGCCTCCTAACCCTACTAGCAGCCCCAGCTGACAATATCCATCACAAAATATACCTAAGGAATCACAGCACTCTTTCCCATGGAGACCTGGCTTGATTTCAGCATCTTTCTCAACAAAGACTCTGAACAGACCTTTCCAATTGTAAAAGCCAACATATAAATGTAAAACTCTTTGCAATCTCTGAATAAGATAATCCTTTCTCCTATCTAATGGGGCAAATTGAGACAGACAATGTTTTGAGTAAGATTTAAATGTAAGCGTCAGATCGCTCCAAAATTTAATCTGAGTTAGATTCATTTTTAGAATCAAGGCAGCTCTACTGCTAATTCATCCATCCATAATCGCACGATGAGATGGATGGCAAGATGCATCCCGCTGACCTCCATATTATGGCTGAACTGGTAAGTGGTGGCCTCCTCTCTAGGTTTCCAAGGTGAGAAAGGAAGGTGAGGGTTGAATGATAATTACCCTTTGCTGTATATTCCACACACCCCACCCTCCCATTGAAGCAAAGACTTTAACATCAAAATCCTAAAAGCCTCAGTGGAAGTCAGTACGGTGGCCCAACTTTCCTTTAGGAAGATTTGACCATCTGTGACTCACTTTCCTCATCTGTAAATTGAAGACTGTTACATCTGTCCCTTATGGGATATTATAATAGCAAACGAGGTAGTATACAAGAAAACATTTCTTCAGAGGAAAGCAGCTGTAATTATCATGATTTAAGAGAACACAGAAATTGCTGTGTTCCGTTCTGTTTACCAAAATGTGATACATCTTCCTATTGTTGTCAATTGAATTCCTACTAGGTATGTGAATTTTTAGTTTTCTTTACAATGATTTCAATGAAACCATAATTTAGCTGTTTTACTCTCAGTCCAGCTGTTTTATCATCAGTAATTTCAGTTTGGGTAAAGTCGTTTTCTGATAAATTGTATATGGATTGGAAACTCTCTAGTATTTCTTTGAGAAATAATTTCCTTTTATACGTTAAAAGTAAAAAAAAAGTTTGTAGTCAATGATATTTTATAAAAACAAAAGATTTATCAATAAAATTTTTCAATAGTTATCATATCTAGAACTGCAAATGTTTATGTTTTCAGGCTGAATTAAAAGTTTAACTGCACTAGTAGACAAACTTTTCAGCTATCTATGACTTCACAGAAACTTTTTCTTAAACCGAAAATGCAAATGTGAAAGCATTGCTAGTGATTAAAAAGTCTCATAATCAGTTGTGAATCCTAAAAATTTTCATACAGAAAAATATCTTACTGTCATTTCAGAAACCTCCAGTTTCTTCCTCAAACTAAAACAATAAAAAAAGATGTTCATGTCATTTATCATTTTAATGCTTAGTTTAAGTCATAAACTCAGAAAAATAAAGTGAGTTGAGGCAATATACAAATAAATAAATCCCAAGTCCCCTTTTCTTTTCTTTCTTAGATGATCATTCTCTAGTTAAACTTTCATTATTAGCTAAATTTTAATAAACTTTAGTCAAATTTTCATATTCCTTTTTATCTTGTGCAGTGTAGATCCCTGAACATTGAATGCAAACCTGTGCAAATTTTTAAAGTCCAAACTTGAATGCAAATAGTTTCATAGCAACTTCATTTCTTACTATGTCTTGCCTTTTTGTCTTACTTGCTCTCCCCTAACCCCGTAAGGGCAGTTGGGTAGATAGTAGTATTATCCATGTCTTAGAGATGATGCATGCCGAGCCTGGAGAGATTACTCTGACTGAATAAACATCAACAGGGCCAAACTTGGTTGTCTGGACTTCTAGCCATTGAGTAATGGAAACATGGAGGGAACTTCTTTCCAGAATGGTGTGGTTAGCATGCAGACTGCCAGGCCCCACTGGCACTTCAGTGGGCACCTTCAGCTCAGCCACAAAACAGCTTCCTCTTGGGTCAGGGTCAACAGCTGTGCTCTGGGGAGCTGCTGCACTTTTGAAATCTCTTTTCCCTGACTTGTGTCAAAGCTCACAAAACAATTATTTACCTCAGTTTCCCAGCAGTTTCTGCAAGACTTGCAAGACTTGTAAGACTTGTATTACCTACGTGCTCTGTAAGTCTGAATTGCCAAGTTAAACTTTGTGAGGGAACTGATGGATAAGCCTGCTCCTGTCCCCAAGCCACCAGCTGCAGCCTGCGCTTACAAATCACCTTGAATTGAGTCCAGCCTTCTTTGGGTGGATGGATGTGCTGTTACAACCTCTCTAGTAAGGTGCAAGGGTCATTCTGCAGGACCTGAGCAACTGGAATAAAGTGCAGTGATCAAGCCTCTTTAGAGGTTGGGAGAGCACATTTTGTTAAAGAGTATCTGCTCTTGATGGTCTTAGATTGGACCCAATTTGACCAAGTAAAACTCTGTGGAATGAACAGGAGGATGAAGGCTATGAAGGGAATTCACAGAAGTTATTGCCGAAAGATGCCAAGGAGTGGTGGGACAATGGCCAGGCAGGACATCCCCCTATACCTGGGGAATAAGCTCTCTTGTAGAGAAGTAAAGACAGTCCTGCTTACCACAATACAGCTTATCTGAGACCCTCATCATGGCCCTGATCTGACGCCAGATTCATCAGAACCTTCTAAGACACTGAACTTCAGCCAAGAGCTCTCCAAATATAGGCCTACAGAGCTACTCTTATTTAAATTAGTTACCTAGCGTCCTAGAATATTCACTTTAAAATAAAATCCAGCCATGTGTTCACCAGTTAAGGAGAACAGATTCTTGCTGCATTTACAATGTGGAGCAGAGTTTGGTGTCTGGATGGGAAGAGAAAGTGGCCCTGTCAAACGAAGAATGAAGGTGTTTGTTCTTGGAAGGTTGTCAATCAACAACTTTGAGTGACTGCCTCTTTGCTCACTGCATAGCGCTGAGTGTTATGTTGAAAGCACATGAGGAGCCAGGAGAAAGGAGCCGTATCATTACCCATTATCAAACCCAAAATACGATGTTTGTTTTCTCATGTGGAAATTATTCTGTGGGTGGGGTGAGAGGAGATAAATATATATATGAGTTAGTCAGCCAAAATGAGTAACTGAAATAATAACTTTTTAATGAAAAATGATTAGAATAAATAAAAATGTTCACCAAAACTAGGTCATTCTCTCAGGTCCTGGCTTTAAAAACTATTATGGCAGAACCCAGCGTTAGAGATCAGGATTCATGGTGCCATCCCTTCGCAGGGCATGGCTTTGTGCATCTGCCTGGATCGTTTGGGTCAGGGCAGTTCATCAAAATTGGGGAGCCTAAAATAAGCCCAGGGATTGAACAATCAGAGACATATTTGCAGAAACTTAGACTCATGGCATCCTAAAGCTTCTCAGCTTGGCCAATAAGACAAAATTTCAGTATAATAAGTGAGTTCACTTATAGAACTTAAGCCGTATTTTCTAACCCAAATGTTTGTTAGGGAGAAAACAAAAGAAAACTTAGAAATACAGAAATTAAACATGATTGACTCCTATGGACAGCTGAAGTCCAGCGAGGAGTTAGCCGGGTCTTGGAAAGGAGCACTATAAAATCACCTTTTATTTTGGACAAACTAGATCAACTCATAACATCTCATCATATAAGAGCTTCAGGTAAATGTTAAAGGAAACTTCAAAATAAGTGGATTTCATTCCTTTTCACCTGAGCAATGCCAAGAAACTACACCTGAGAATTATCTAGGCCCATGGCCTGGTTCCATGTTCTCTAAAATGTAATTACAGAACCTGGTACAAATTTCCACCTTCTCATCCAGTCACATCAACAACAAAAATATTTTGCAAATAGAGGTGGCTCTCGTAAGCCTCATTAACTGCCTCTGACCATAAATGTACAAAAGCTTCAAGGACCAAAGCGCCAAGTTGCAGCACAATGTCAATCACTTGAGCCTATTCCCACAGTACAAAACAGGTGCACTCTAAGGCTTCCCCAAATACATATCAAATGCAGCACCAAGAACAATTTTCATAAAGTACACAAAAAGCACCTGGCTCCTGAGAACTCTCAATTCACTGGATTACAAATAGGGAACAATTGTGTGATTAGCAATCCTTGCTTCAAATGCTCAAATCCTCTTTTTCTGATTCTGTTAATCTCTGGTCATTTCTAGATATTGAACCCTAGTCCAACCAAATACAATTTAAAAGTTTTCATATGCCATCTGGTTCAAAGCATTCCTACTCCCTTGGTTTCATGAAAGTATAGATTTGTATATTTCTAGGAGCATGGAGCTGAGAAGAAAGCAGTTCATTTCCTCCCTTGCACTCATCTGAGTGTGTCTTCCTCCAGGATTGGGTAGTGAGGCATGCATGAAAGCTATCCGGAGGTGGCAGTGCCTGACATCTAGGGGAATAAATGCAGAAAGCCAAGATTCAGATGCAGAACGTGTCATTTTGAGGGAACTGCACAGGATTTTACATGGTAGGGACACAGTGCTCCCATGGGCATACGCCTAACATAGGAGGCACAGGACATCTGCCAACTTTGCAGAGGCTAGAAACATAGTTAAGTGGTAAAAACAATATAAAGCTTCCCAAATAAGTATTGAAATGTGTCCTGGTTCTATTTTTTCTTCCAATGCTATAAAATATACATTTTTAATAAAAATTGAAATGGAAAGTAAAGGAAAATTAGGAGAACATAGGTGAAATTGAGCTCCTGATAACACTACAACATCTCTTCCTAACTGATTTTAGATTCAACCACTTGCACACACATTTCTGTTCATATCGATGATTGCAAGGTTTTCCACTGTTTGATGCACACAATTTTCCACTCACCTCCAATTGATCAATATTTCAACTTTGATTGTTTGAGATTTATTTTTTCTTATGTTTATTATTTGAAAACTTTTTCAAACAAAAGTGAGTGTTCTTATATTTTTACACAAGGATTTCTAATAGTTGACCAGGAAAGTCAAAGTGTGATGCTGATAGAATTAGTGTGGAAATACAGAATATTTTGTTATCATAATAATTAATTCATCTGATGTGAAAGTATAGAGAATGTAGCATCTGAAAACCTGGGAGTCTGTGCATGATTGAAACTGTAGTAATACACATCAAATTTTGTAAAAACTTATGTCAAGGAAAGTTTAATTTCAACATAAAAAATTTAAGGTGAATCCCAAGGTTTAAAAGAATCTCATGTTTCTGGTTTTCAGTGATTGGTTTATAGTATTATATAGATTATGTGTGCTATTACCATATATGTCGATTCTCCAACAAAAATTCAGTTGTGGAAAAGAATTTCTTACATCATAAGCACTTTCCAATTAAAGAATAGCTCTGGAAATTTTCAGAAAACATAAAAAGTAAAATGCATGTGAAACATTCTAATGTTGACGTTACTGCCACTTTTTATGACATAATTATTGCTAACAAGTTATCAAGAGATCTTAGGGAAGATTTATGATTAAGAAGGCATGATAAGTAAATTTTGTTGGAGTACACAAAAATTTGGGGTGTTGTTAGAAATTACGATGAAAGTTAAAAAACAAGAAATATGTCCGACGTTGGGGAACAACACACACTGGGGCCTATCAGAGACTGGAGGGTAGAAGGAGGTAGAGGATCAGGAAAAATAATGGACACTAGGCTTAATACCTGGGTGATGAAATAATTGATACAGCAAACCCCCATGACACACATTTACCTATGTAACAAACCTACACATCCTGCACATGTACCCCTGAACCTAAGTTTTTTAAAAAAAGAAATATGTGCAAGCTCTCAATCTCTTATAAAAGTGGGCAAATTCAAAATCAAATTATTTGAACAATAAAGATTTTTAAAATCTCAGAACCTTATGAATGAGATCAATATTCATTCAACTTGTACAATAAACAAAGATTAGATTGTCTGAGGTATGTGCAGAATCATCAGAAACAATTTTAATTAAAAGGAACTCTTCTGTTTCAGCAATGCCGAAAATGTGACTGACAGCATCTCAGCATCTTACACAGTACAAAACTTATCTGTTGTAAATCAAAGTTAATATTATTAACACTGTGACCAGGCCTACATTAACATACAGAGTGTGAATGGAAATGTTAATGGGGCTGTAGTAAATTATAAAGAGAAAGCACCTAAAGAATCTATACATGCTTTCATCATATCCTTTAGGCTTGATAGAAATGAGGTTTTATGAGGAAGCAAAAAAAAAAAAGACACTAAAATGCTTTCAAACTGTTGATTCTTTGTATGGCATTGTTAATGTGTGTGTATATATATATATATGTGCATGTGTGTGTGTATATACACATACCTAATAGATACATACATGGGGGGATTGGCAAATATTTTTAAGGAAAAATAAGTTTTTTCTGTACATGAAGCACACCACAAGAGGCAGTACATTATTAAGCATCATTAGCTTTTTTAATTTAATTGCACTAAAAGAGATTAAGGTCACACCCCAAGTATTCCAGCTTCTATGGGCAGGTTTTCTTTTTGTTTTCTTTTTTATATTCGAAATGAGAGACTGTATCCCCTCAGTTATCATGTGATAAGAACAATAAATGTGGCAAAACTATTTAGGGTAAGGCAAAGAAATTATGCCAAAAATAATGTCAGAGAGTTTCAAAATTGAGACGTTTTCCTTGAGAAAAAAAATAGTTTAAAAATAAAAATACATCATGGCAATTGAGACAGTGTGCTTTCTCCCCCACTACACCATCAGAAAAAAGAGCAGAAAATGTAATGGTCTTTGCCAAAAATTGAAGGCTACATCACTAGATTGCAATATTTGGCTTTTGGAGAATGAATTTAACAAAAGGAAGCAAATTTTAGAACTACTTTTTAAAAATAGAATGAACCATTAAATTAAACATTGGCCAAACCAGCCAAGAATTATACAAATTTGATGCAAATTCCATAACTCTGATTTCTCTTGCGTCTGTGAAAAACTCAACTTTACGACTGTTGATTCAACTGACTGTTGCCATTTATGTCTTTCATGGCCATGATCCTTTTGTCTCCAAGCTTCTAGATATTGCATTGGATTGGCCAACTAAGGCAATATATTTTCTATTCTGTACTTCTCAGAAATATACTTAGCATGTAGGAGGAGAGAGACTCCAGAAATGGGCTATGATGGTGGTTGAGAAGAATCTTTTTGCACATGCGTGCATGCTCATGAGTGTGTGCACACACACACAGACACACACAGACAATGCCTGAAGGACTTTGCAGCCACAACATCAGAGGGACAGATGATGCTTTGCTAATTTAATCTAATGTCTACAAATGTTGTACCTCGCTCAGAATGCTGTCGCCTTAAATTTCAAACTTTAATTCAAGTTCTCAAAGTGTTCAGAGTTGACCATAAGATTTGCAATCTTGGGGGCATGTCCTGATGGGTAGTAACATGACATTTATGAAAATGTCCTTGTCTTATTCCAAAAGAGCGACCATGTGAAATGT
Source organism: Pan troglodytes (assembly GCF_028858775.2). Classification (NCBI taxonomy): domain Eukaryota; kingdom Metazoa; phylum Chordata; class Mammalia; order Primates; family Hominidae; genus Pan; species Pan troglodytes. The sequence continues at coordinate 18,470,847 of NC_072410.2, read as the reverse complement.
GGCACCTGAAACTTGTTACAAAGCTTGTCACTTGCTCAATTAATTTGTCTTTATAGAGATACCAATCAGTGTGCCTGGCCAGCAATATACTCTCCTCCCAAGTCATAGTTCTAATCTGCTTTAGAACATGTTAAAATGGAAAACACGGAGCTGGAAAGGTGAACAAGAATATAGTCTAAAAGCTTGTCTTCATATACAAATAGTTCAGAAGGAGTAGGTGTGTAAGTAAAATTAAACACACACACACACACATCATTCCTTGAAATTCAGTTGATGGCACAAAGAATGTGCACAGTGACTCTAATTCATAGAAACGAAGATCTCAAGCCATGCTGAAGACCAGCTTCTTTTTTTAAACCATTGCAGTATGTGCATGGTACACAGTGTATTTATATGGTGCATCCTACATACCCAATGAGAAGGCAAAAATAAAGAATTAGAATGTCATCATAATTTCAATTTGGCAGTGATTTTATTTTTCTTGTTTTCCCTGATAATTCCAGTACCCAGACTAGTGCCTGGTATCTAATAAGCTCTTAATGCATATATGTTGAGTGATGGAGTGGCATAGGTTATTTCTGGAATGACTGAAGTAAATATAATCAGCTCACTTTAAAATGAATTTTTTCAGTATAAAGTAACTCTCTGGAAATTGACATGAAGTTTGACCAGAAATTAAGGCAGAAGGTATGTGAAACAGTAGAAACTGTAGATATGAGTATAAAAAAGTGGGTGGCAAGGGATAAGGAAGCATGTAGGGGGGTCTGCCCAGAATACTGAGAAACAGGCCAGACCATAATAAAAGGGAACACAGAGAAAGGAGGACCTTAGTGCACAAAAAATGCAATTTTAATTTAATTTCAAAGCAACCTGAGTGTTACTGCAACACTGGAAAAAAGAACAAACTTGGTCTTACAAACATCAAAAAAAACAATGGTACCTTTAGTGTAGGAATATTTTGAGGATGGCCTATCCAGCTTACAGCAGCTACACAGAAGATAGTTTCAATAGTCTAAGAGTGAAAATGTTTTAGAAATAGATGTGTTTGGAAAATTTTATACAAAAATAACAGCCATAGGATAGATTTGAAATATAAGGGAGAAATGAGTGAAAGATGTTCATTCTTTCATTCATTCCCCAATATTTAGTGAATGCCTGTGATGGGATAGAGCAGGGAAAAAAAAAAAAAACAGAAAATAAGAAATCCTTGGCTTCATTTACTGTACATTCTTTAGGGTAGACCAAGCTTGTCTAAACCGCACGTAGTCCAGGATGGCTTTAAATGCAGCCCAATATAAATCTGTAAACTCTCTTAAAACATTATGAGACTTTTTTGGTGATTTTTAAAAAATAACTTATCAGCTAGTTGTTAGTGTTAATGTATTTTATGTGAGGTTCAAGACAATTCTTCCAAGTAGCCCAGGGAAGCCAAAAGATTGGACACTCCTGGGGTAGACAAAAATATGAAACCCAAAACAAATTAAATTAAAAATGGAAAAGAAAGTCTTGCAGAATCTTAGGAGATTATGTGCTTGGAAGGACAAATAATGACATGGAGACCAGGCAGAGGGAGCTGGAGGAAGGGGCTGTGGTACTTTCAAGCACAGTGGTCAGGAAAGGCCCCCAGGGAGAAGATGGCATTGAAGTCTGAAAGAGGTTCTAAGTTCTTTCTGTTCTAGAGGATAGAGATACCTTCATACTTACAGAGAAAGGACATGTCATAAAGGCTTAGGGGCAAGCCGAGCTCATAACCTTTGTTTTAGAATTTTTCTTCTTCTCTATAAAATGTATCAATGCTTTTCAATAATTAGGGGTAAGTTCATTTTGTTTGTTTTTTTCCTCAAAGGCTCAAGAGATAGTTATGATTCTCAGTGACTTTCCCATTGGCTTCTTTTTAAAATATTTCAATTCGAATCAAATGTCCAGTGAGCAGCGGCTGTGCCTTGGAGGCGCCACAAAGGGGAGTGAGTTTCCAACCTCAGGGGAAGGACTAATAACAGGGAAAGGCAAAGGTTTAAAGAATTTGAATAGGGTATGAATTCGATAATATAAAACGAAACGTCATGGCAATGCAGAAGAGACAACAGTCAATCAGGAGGAGCTGAAAACCGCTGACAGAGGTGGGCGTCTCTGACAAGAACTCTGAAAGGCGTAGGTGGCGCTGCTGTTGGAAGGAGGAATAGGAGCCCAGGAGAAGTCCGAGCTTATTTGAGGAACAAAACACAAGGAGAGGCTGCAGAAGTAATTCACATACTAACGAACAAAAAGCAATCAGTTTGTCATTTGGCTAAATTTGTGTTTGTTTGTTTGTTGTTTGTTTGTTTTGAGATAGAGTCTCACTCTATCGCCCAGGCTAGAGTGCAGTGGCACAGTCTCGGCTCACTGCAACCTCCACCTCCCGGGTTCAAGCGATTCTCCAGCCTCGGCCTCCCGAGTAGCTGGGACTACAGGCGCCCACCACCACGCCTGGCTCATTTCTGTATTTTCAGTGACTCCTTGATATTTATAATCAGAAAATTTGATGATGACAAAACAATTCGTAACTCTAAGCTTTCAAGAAACATAAGAAAGAATAAATATCTTCACAACAATATAAGCCAAAGTTTAAGATGTTAGGGTTTCAAAACATTTTCCTGAAGAATCAATGACTGACCATACGTTAATAATATATGTGGTTTAAAATAATGCACTGGAAAGTCGCGTAAGGGCGTCTCTTTCCGTAGCAGTTCAATTAAAGCAGAGACTGAACTGCTTGCCCGAGCACTGCACTTGCACACTCTCATTTGTGACTGTCATCATTTCTCCCTTTTCCTTATGTTTCTTTTCCAAATTGGCACTTTATTTAAGTCAAATCTCCTCAGTTCAGTATCACAACCAGAAATCCACTCAAAAAAAAAAAAAAAAAAAAGATGAAATAAATGAGAACGCAGAGGGACTTCACTTACACAGCCAGAGAAGTCTCAAGACTAAGCACCGTTAAAAAAAAAAAAAAAAAGTAAAAGCAGTTGTCAGTGTGAAGCAAAAAGATATCAAGCAAGGTTTTAAAACGTTTGAAATGGTGGAATGGTGGAATATAAGGCTGATGATTGTGAGGAATGGTTGTCTATAATTTTTAAAATTTTAAATGCCGCTTCTTGAATTGTCAACAATAGAGCGACACTCGGGATTGCAGGGCGAGGAAGTTCTGAATCTAAGGGACCTTAAGGAACAGCAACCCTCTGGGTCCACAGTTGAGGAACCGGAAGGAGGCTTTGCAGTCACATAGACCCAGCAGCAGAGCTGGAGAGAGGAGGTAGGAGACTTTTAAAAAGCGATGGCTCACGCCTGCAGCCCCAGCACTTTGGGAGGCTGAGGCGGGCGGATTACCTGAGGTCAGGAGTTCGAGACCAGCCCGGCCAACATGGCGAAACCCCGTCTCTACTAAAAATACAGAAATGAGCCGGGCGTGGTGGCGGGCGCCTGTAATCCCAGCTACTCGGGAGGCTGAGGCAGAAGAATCCCTTGAATCCGGAAGGCAGAGGTTGCAGTGAGCAGACATCAGGCCACTGCACACTCCAGCCTGGGTGACAGAGCAAGACTCCGTCTAAAAAGAAAAAAGAAAAAAAGAAAGCAAGGTCTCGAAGACATATTACTACACTCATGTTCACAGAGGCATTACAGTAGTCAAAAAGTGGAAGCAACCCACGAGTTCGTAACAAATAATAAATGGAGAAACAAAACGTGGTCTATCCGTACAATGGAATATTATTCAGATTTTTAAAGGAAGGAAATTCTGCCACATGCTGTGGCATGGATGAATCTTGAGGTCATTATGCTGAGTGAAATAAGCCAGTCACAAAGGAATAAACACTGTATGATTCCCCCTGTATGAGCTAGTCAAAATCGTAGAGACATAAAGTAGAATGGTGGTCACCAGGGGCTGAGGAGAGGGAGGAATGGGAAGCTATTGTTTCCTGGGTACGGAGTTTCCGTTTTGCAAGATGAAAAAGTTCTGGAGATGGATGGTGGTGATGGTTGCACAATAATTCAAATGTACCTAATGCCATCGAACTGTACACTTAAAATGTTTTAAATCAGGCCGAGCACACTGGCTTATGCCTGTAATCCCAGCACTTTGGGAGGCTGAGGCGAGCAGATCACCTGAGGTCAGGAGTTCGAGACCAGCCTGGCCAACGTGGCGAAAACCAGTCTCTATTAAAAATACAAAAAAAAAAAAAAAAAAAAGCCAGGCGTGGTGGCGGGCACCTGTAATCACAGCTACTCAGGAGGCTGAGGCTGGAGAATCACTTGAACCCAGGAGGCGGAGGTTGCAGTGAGCCAAGATCGCACCATTGCATTCCAGCCTGGGCAACAAGAGCAAAAGTGCATCTCGGGGAAAAAAAAAAAAAAAAGTTAAAATCACAAATCTATGCTATTTATATTTTACCACAATTTCTAAAATACTAATATAAAAAGTACAACTCCTCTTCCTAGGAGATGATAGTGCTCACCAACTGCCAGTCCTTTCTCATACCACGCTGTGGTTGTTACTTTGTGTAAACACAGAGACTGGATAAATCATCTGTTGGACAGCACTGAGAGACAGCTGTCTCAGGTGAAGTGCTCCAGTCCCATTTCTGGAGGCTTGAGAAGCCCTATCATGATGTTTTGACTCATTACCCTGAGCCTTCATCAGCTGATGAAACTAATTTTTTTCATCAGCTGATTAAGATTCAAGGTAATGAGTCAAAACATGCCAGTAGTAATTCCCAACTGCATTGAAGACAAGATGTTAACTTTTCCATGCACATACATGCATGCAGACAGACACAAAATAAACCAACACAGCCTCCTTGCATATAGAAAAGTTCATTTTGTTAACGAAGGGGGTGACAATTACCACATACATCTAAAAGGGGGAAAGAAAAATTGGTTGACCAAACAGTTGAATTGATTAATAATTTTAATAAGGGAGAAATGGCATGAAATTAATTCATGAGAGAACACAACTGGAGGAAAGAAAATAAAAATCACACAGGAAATTGCCATGCACAAATCCAAACAGATTCTAGGAAAAACCAAAATTCCAAATGCTTTGTGCTTCCTCTTGAATCAACAAATGCACTTCAGAATGTTTTTGATGGCAACTGTATCTAAGCTTAAAGTTCCAGGAATTTTCCACAACTGTTCTGCATTCTGCAGGCCTTTTGTCTGACTACAGAATATTGAGTTTTAGCAACAAAAGCGTTTGATTGAATACTCTACCCCTTAATATCAGCTATATATGTATTTTAAATTCTATTAGGCATCCATTGGGAAACTACCTAATATTTCAAATGCATTGCTTAATGTGCTAACTGATCTTATTTTCGTGTGGAGCTCACTGTCAGGGATACCAAAAGCATAGTGACAGTTATTGCTGCTGAAAGGATTCTATGGGGGTGTGAGCAGAATGGTTAATGGACCTGCAGTCAGGGGAGTTAAGTATTTCCTAAATCTGGTAATAGTCCAGCATTCCAAGAGCCGAGGAAGACTGGACATAAAATCTGCATATCAGCCTAGGTTTATCTCCTTCAGTAGTTTGAGTAAATCAACTTATAAGATCTGCTATGAAAAGTGTCCCTGTAAAAATGTAACGAATGCTAAAACATGGCATGAGATAGTCTCAATGGTAAACTGAAAGCAAACAGTTTACATTGGGAACAAACAATAACTGTGATCCTAATGTTTTTGAATTACAACAACTGAGTATGCAATGCTTTTAAATGTGAGATTCAAAACCACAAAGAGACCTGGTTCACCCATAAACGATTAAGGAAAACTACCTACAGCCCACTGCTGATCAGCAGGCACTATGAAAGCTTTTCTGCTGGAACTCTTTGTGAGAATTTTGTCCGAGGTTTTGGGGAGAGGGGAAAGCTTAGTACTAAAAAGATGTAAACATTCTCTTCTCTTTTTAACTGTTTTTTTTTTTTCTTTCTTCCCCTGACGGCTGTATCTCTACTGTACCAGCTCCTGTCAGTTGCAGAAGAAACCATCACTCTACTTATTAGGAAAGTATTACTTCTGCTATGTTTTAGTTTAAAATATGCTATTTAGAGGTACCATCTCTCAGAGACCAACTCATGCATGTGCTCAGAGAGGGTCTTAATTGATGCATGATTTACTACATGAAGCAAAACTTTGCTTGGATAGGCTGAAAGACTATGGCGAGGAAGAGCCCTTTATACAGTTTTATAGGCCTGTCTTCTCATTGGGAGCATACATTTACTAATTGTATAATTGGTGGCACAGTTCTTCCATCATAAACATTGTTATCAGTTAATTAAACTTGAAATGCAGCTTTGTTCCACAACATGTTTTGTCAGATTGTTTTCCTTATTTATTTATCATCATAAAATTTTACTTGGTGACTGGCAGCTTCTCAACCCTCCAATAATAATATAAATCAAAACATAAGATTTTAGTCTTCATGCAATTTCCTTTTGGTCTGAAAATATGAAACCAGATGTTTTTGGCATGCTAAAGATGCTTTTCATCTTTTTTTAGATTCTTTCAGTGCAGTCAAAGTAAATGCATTTTAAAACCAACTTATGAAAGTTAAATTCCCTTTGTTCATCTGTATGTAGTCTGGTTTGCATTGATGCAGCGGCATTGAGAGACCTTTCAGATAACATACTGAATGTCTTGGAGAAATTATACATGTGGGGCAAAAAGCTCAAAGGGCAACAGAAATTGTATTAATAGTAGATCAATAGACCATGAACTGTGATTCACCAGAGGATCTTACCAAGCAGCACGTGCACGTTGGACAGCAACCAGTATAATCTTGACTATCTATATATTATCTGGGTGATGTGCCTAATTTGTTCACATAGTTATCACATACTTGTTCCAGTTTGAAAATGTGGGGCCCATGAAAGCATAGCCATAGGAATTTCCTGTGACAGTGAATCTCATTTCAGTAGATATTACCATCTATCTCAGCCTAAGGCTATCACTAAAACATCTAAACATTCCCAGATGGAACCTACTTTGCTGATATTAAAGGGATTTAGTGTTAGTGGAGAGGCTTGGGGTCAGTAAATAGGAGCAGGAATAGAGTGGCACCTGGGCTAATCTCATTTGTACATGGCCTCAGATTGCCATTACATCCCTGGGCTATCTTGTGGTTTGGGTATTAGAACTCTTAGGACAGACTGAAATACTTTGAGATCTTGGTGGGTTGGTGTATGGAATTATTTATAATCAGCTTTGCTATCTCAGCTTTGATGTGGTTGCCCCATCCTCAGGCCCAAGCTTCATTGCATAAATTCCATGGGCCAGTGCACAGGACACTTCTACCTTTTTCCCCATCCCCAACGATCTTAGCACCCTCTTTGCTCGTGAAGAGTAGGACTCTGCCACCTTGTATCCTGCTTGATTTTCAAGGAAGTTTTCTTAGAATTATCCACATACACAGACCTCATGGACTTCCTTATTACCCATTGCAATTGAGTTTCTATTTTCAGCATTCCACTGAATTTGCTGTGTCTGAAGTCACCAATGGTCCCTTAATAACCCAACACAATGTGTTCTTTCAGCCTTCAACATCGTTAACCTCTGTGACACTGGCTGCTTGCTTCTTCTTCAGTGTATCCTCCCTTAGCTTACTCAGACTAAGTTCTTTTGGTTCTCCTGTTCCTCTGACCTTCTTTCCTAATGCCTCCTGCTCATTCCTCTTCCTCTGTCTGACTCTGAATATTGCACAGTACCTCCCCCTTATCCACAGCGGATACATTCCAAGACTCCCCGTGGATGCCTGAAACTGCAATAGTGCCGAACCCTATATACATTGATTTTCCCCAAACAATATATATACATATATATATATATATATGCTTTATAAATAAAGCCTAATTTATATATTAGGCATGGTAAAAGATTAACAATAACAATAATAAAATAGAACTATTATAAAAATATTCTGTAATAAAGGTTAGGTGAATGTGGTCTCTCTTTCTCTCTCTCTCTCAAATTATCTTATTGCGTGCAATATTTTGAGACTGCAGTGGACTGCAGGTAAATGAAAGCTCGGAAATCAAAACTCTAGATAAGCGAGGATTGCTGTCTTCTGTAAGGTTCTGCTGTTGACCCTCTGACATCTTCACTTCTCATAATTTTCTGGGTGTGGCACTGACTCCCATCACTATCCATATGCTGATATCACCTGTAATTCTATTTCCCATTCATCTTGCTCCTCTGCTGAAGATCACACTCTCTACCTGCCTAGTAGAAACCCACACAGAAAAGTCCCAAAGCCACCACAAACTCAGCGTTTAAAAAAAAAATTTCCCTGAAATTATTGTCTTTCCTAAATAGTCAAGCCTAATTAATATTACCCAGACATCAAAGCCAGAAATCGACTGAGCATCTATGATTTTTTTCACATAAATTACCCACACATCCATTTGCTCACAAGCTTCACAACTACCTTTGAATTACCTTTTAAAATTGTCCAGTTCATTCTGTTAATACTCAAGGAAAAATACAATATTTAAAATAATTAGGGAATATTTGCCTCTCTGGAATTGGGTAAAAAATTTCCTTTGGATAAAGATTCTTGCCAGGCTAGCTTCAAATTCTATAAACCATCACCTTCTCACAAGTCTGACCTTGAAAGACACACAAAACATGGGAGATGTAAACTGGTAAAAATGGAGGAAGGAAAATGGCAAAGAGAGGCAAGGCAGGAAGACAAGATAAAGGGCATTTCCCCAACTTCTTCTCCTCTTTTCTTATTTTGGAAAATGTTACTGAAATCCGTCTGGTTACTCGAGTCAAAATGGTTTTGTTTGGGAGGTTTTTTTTTCCTTATTTGCTCCTTTTTCTTAGTCCTTAGGCCCAGTTGGATCATGAATGCTGTAGCGTCCACTTCCCTATCATCTTCCTAGACATTCTCATTACTATGACCCACTTCATGTCCTCCAGGGAGCTCACCTAACCTTGCTGTCCCACTTTTCTTCAGTCTCCTTACTGCTTTTGGGGCCTTCCTAAACAGAAGAACTGCTTAAAATCCATTGATGTTGCCTCATTACTGTCAGGACAAAATCCACACTTCTTAGCAAAATAGGCAGGCCCATGATCTGTTTGGGTGCTTACCTCTGCTGTCACCCAACATTTAGGTGTGCTGAACAATCTGTATTCTGAAAGTGCCATTGTGATTCCTACCTTGTCTCTGCTAATGCTCTCTAATGTCCTTCTCTCTTTTCATTCTGCACCACCTGCTGATTAGCTCAGCTCTGTGACTCATCACTTCCTTCAAGCTGCCCCACTGCCCAGGTAGGACTAACTTGACCATCCTTTTTTTTTTTATTTCTCCTTAGGTAACTGTATTAGTCCATTCTCACACTGCTTTAAAAAAAAATACCTGCAATTGGGTAATTTATGAAGAAAATTAACATTTTCTTTATATATATAAATTAATATTAATTGGCTCATGGTTCTGCAGGCTGTGCAGGAAGCATGCTTCTGGCATCTGCACATCTTCTGGGGAGACCTCAAGAAACTTACAACCATGGCAGAAGGCAAAGAGGGAGTCAGCAATTCTCATGGCTAGAGCAGGAGAAAGGGGAGGAGGAGGTGCCGCACAGTTTCAAACTGATCTCGTGAGAATTCACTCACCATCAGGAGAACATCTCCAAAGGGATGGTGTTAAACCATTCATGAAGGGTCCACCGCTATGACCCAATCATCTGCCTTCAGGCCCCACCTCCAACATTGGGGATTACAATTGAACATGAGATTTGGGCAGGGACACAGATCTAAACCAGATCAGAAACTTTTACCATCTTCCTATATCTTTGTCCCTGTAGCACCGTATAACACATCCATATTCAGTCTAGTCAACTAGACTAGAACTCCTGAAGTTCCAGAACCATTCCTGGCTGTGTTTGGTGTTCTCATTTGTAGCACAGTGGCATGGAACTTAGTAGATTAGTATATAGTTCATGATGTCTGTTCTGACTACTCGTGAGCATGGCACTCTGTGAACCACAAGCCTGTGAAGCAGGTTCACAGTGCAGCAGTTACCAATCCCAGGCAATTATCCCACCACATGGAGGATAGCAAAGTTCCTCACTACATCAACCACTAGGAAAAGGAGTCCAAACATTTCCACCCACTGCATCTTGGGCTGCAATTTATAACAACTGCGTAAGTTCAGTGAGACAGAACGTTTACACAACAAGGTAAGCGAAGCCACTTTATTACTCACAGACAGGCAGGAAGGGACAAGAGCAGCCTGGGATTCATAGTAACCCAGAGCCCCCAAGGCTCAGGAAAGCTGCTTGAAGTGGATGGAATCTCATCTGCTTATGCCCACGTTGCACAGCAGCTGAACAACCCCAAAAGCACTCTACTGTATACCCCAGGGTAATCTGGAATCACTGGGCTACAGTGTGGTAGGACATCCTGTTCTAGGAGGGGTGGGCACAGAGCCTAGGCTTAAATGACAGGTCTTTCTTATCTCAGGATGTTATATTCCCAGTACATTCTACAGTTGTGAGAGCTGCAAGCAAGAAAGAGAGGAAGAGCTGAGTCCTTCAGGCTATTTTCCAGCATTTGCTATTAGAGCTCTGATCCCAGCTCCACCATGCAAAGGCCAGCATAACCTCTTTATGCTTCTACTGTATCTTTTGTCAAATAATGGTAACAATACCACACACCTAATGACATTGATGAAAGAGGGACAAAAATGAGAACAATGGTGTGTCTGATGCAAACAGTGAGTGCTTAAATATGTTAGTTGGTATCATCAGCTCATCAGTGAGTGCTTATTAAAAAGGATTTGAAAAAGTACAAGAGGATATCAAGATGTATCAGTCCCCTGAAACTAAGAATCATGCCTTGAGTTTCTTTGGGTTTGTTCGTTTTGTGTTTTTTTCCTCCTCCGTTTACACAGCACAATGTCAAACTCAAAATAAGAATTGCATAAATGTAGTTGAATACTAGATCAAAAAGATAATATATCGACGGGTTCAATTTCAGTTGGGGGGTGGATGCGGAATTAGTAAACACAAAGAGAAAGAAAATTATCAAAGGTGGGTAGAGTCAGGGGCTGATCACAGAGAAAGAAGACCAGAGAAGACCCCGGAACAGTGCTGAAGTAGATATGGAAGAGGAAGCTCAGCAAAGTGTCCCGAGGTCATTGATCTGTGGGCCTTTGAGTGAAATAAGCCATTCTTCTTGTGAGGTACAACAGAGACAGGACAGTGAAATATTTCATTGACTAAGGAGGTAGTGAGAGAGTTCCCAGTGATTTTCTTTGTCCCTTTTCTTTACTGTTGTTCACTTCACTTAATTATTTTTCTCAAAATTTCATAATCATGTATTAATTATCATAGGATATCTCAAAGTTGATGTTACCTCTTTGTATCAATACATGTACCTAGAGTCCTGCTTCCATAACATCCTTGCTAAGCTCCTCCTCAAAGATTTAATCTCTCTTTCTAGATGAAGTCCTCTCTATTTGTAGTTAAAGGAACTTTGGGAATTGAGCTCTAAATTTGCTTTCAGATTTTAGTAAGTGACCAAGGTAAGAGGACCCCTGTCTCCTGGTCATGTTAAAATAACTCATTCAGCAAACTTTATTGTGTACCAACTATGGGTAAGAAAACTGAAGGTTATTTGCTGTTAAGTAAACTAAATATAGTTTGTTTGAACTGTATTTATGAATTTGAAGCATGTTAGAGGACATCCTTGGGAAATCCCTGAGACCTTCTGATATTGAAACAGGAAAGGTCCCCTTGTCGCCCTTGTAGGGCATGCAATGGGGGTGTGGTTCGCTTCTTCAGTGCCCCACTACTCAAACCTCTAGGGGAGCACACAGATGGGCAGGCTGTGGGGTTCCAATCCCATGGCAGTGTCTAGGGGTGAATGTTTACAGCTGAAACCCCAGTGGGCATGTGTTACAAGGTGTTCTTTTAGTTTGCTGTCTATAGGCAGCTTGTGTTAATCAGCTCAATTAGACCCTCTATCTTGTCACAAGGACAGAGGGCTTTCTGTATCCCAGGTTCTTGCCTTGGTGTACCAGAAAAATTGTATCACACGTGGGCTTGGAGAATGAGTACAAAATTCTATTGAGTGAAAGTAGCTCTCAGCAGATGGGGGAGCCAGAAGGGAGATGGTTTTTCCCGTGGAGTTGGGCCCTTAGTGGCCCCCGGCTCTCCTCTAACTGCCCCAGCCAAACTCTGCCTTGTCCCACCAGTCGATGGCCTGAGGGTGTGCTGGCATCTGTCAGTGTGCTCTTCTGCTGGCATGCTCCCTTGACATCCTCTCGCCTTCCAGCCGCTTGTGTTTTCTTCTGGTGATGTGCTCCTCTCAACAACTGGCTGCCCGTGTGTCCGCCGGCTAGGGTCTCAGGTTTTTATAAGTCCAGGATGGGGGCGTGGCAGACCAGGGTGGTCTTGGAAAATGCAACATTTGGGCTGAAAGCAGGAGTGCCTGTCCTCACCTAGTCTGTTGGAGTGGAGCCCTAGCCAGGAACCCACCTTTCTCTACCCAGCACTTCCCTCCCGCACTCCCGTATCAAGGTAACTATACGATATGTTATTGTCTTCTCATTGAAAACAGACAAATTAGCAGGCTCTAACTGCTCTTTGTTTACTACAGGAAACACATGCCAAGATCAACTGACTTGATAGGTAATCCCTTTGCCCTCAAGTACCCCCCTAGCCCAGGAAGCCCATCCCTGCCCTCTAGAACAGGGGGCTAACAATGCAAACTACACTTCCCAGAAGCCTTTACCCACCACTTCCTGTTAGATTCAGCCAATGGAAGCACTTACAGGAAATTAGAGGGTCGGTGGAGGAGGGGTGAAGCTATGGTATTCGTAACTCATCTCTGTGTCCACAGGCTTTTCCAGCATGGGCTTTATCTCTCCTGGAAGTCTGTTCTCACCAAGCAGATCAGCCCTCAAAGGCCCCATCTCCTAGACCCTGGTATATATATCCCTTCTCTTTGCCCCTCCAGCCCTTGTTGTGGTAACAGCTTCCTGCAGTTGTCAGTGTCTGGATTGCTTCCCTTCCCTTGTTTTCAGATCTTCTAATACCTCTGTGACTTGCTTTTATATTAGATACCCATGATAAACCATCTGGACATGAGCTGTCTTCCAGGCAGACTCTGACTGACATAGTCAAATCTGCTTCATATAGCCTTTGTGACCCATATCTGATGTCTCTTATTGGTGTGCACTTTGACCATAAGCTGATTTGCTGCAAGCACTTTAGAAACTGCCTTTTAAACTGGAGGAGAGAGGCTTCAAATTGCCTTTCTTCTTCAGCCTGGCTGATTTGAGGGTCTCTTTGTCCGGGGCCCATTGAGGCACGCCAGACAGAAACTGCTGAGAACAGGCAGGGGGTGTACAGGCTGCATGGTTCCTTGGATTCTGATGGTCTTCGATGGAAGGTAGTTTCTCTCTGATGAAATGTTATTTTGAATATTATGATCTTTTGGCAAAATAATGCTGTCATCATCTGCATAAGTTTGCTTTCTTCAGTAGCATTGCTGAGGGATGTTCAGCATTTTTATCATAAAATGCACAGCTTTCAGGAAGAAAACCAAACATCTAAAGAGAAAACACACACGTGTTTGGTGGCAACCTCCAGATATCAAGACCTGGATCACTGAAAGAGGTAACTCCGTATTGGTTATAGTGAATTATAAGTGATTTTTAAGTAGTCAATTGACTGCCTTGTCTTCCATCATACCTACATCCCATCAATTTTCAATGCTGCTCAAAAAGCGGTCTTTCCAAAAGCCAAATCTGATCACATTTCCCAGTTTTAAAACCTCTATTGTATTTTCATAGCTTTCAGGACAAAGACCAAATATTTCAGCATGGTAGCATACCTCGTACTTCAAATATGTAATTCCTGCCCTTCTCTGTAGCCTCCTGCCTGCTATTTCTGCCCATCCCCATTATTCCCTTTGGCTTTCAAAAGTTCCCTAAATCTGCCATATTTTAAAAATATCTATCATTTTGTGTTTGGTGGCCTATTTTCTCTCCTTTCTTTCTTTCTTTCTCTGACTCACCCCTAGTCTTTTCAGGCTCGGCTGAAATGCCACGTAAAATCTGCCCCTGCCTGCCTTCTGTCCCTAGCCCTATCTGGCAGAACACCAGCCCAAGGGCTTCCATAGGATCTGCTGCATACCCTACACTTTACACAGTGCGGGAATCATCTGTTTTCCTGACCAGCTTCCCTGGCACACTGGCCGTCTCCTGGGCAGGGACAACCTCTTGTGCTTCCTCATTTGTGTCAGCATGTAATATAACCAGCTCTTAATACATGCTCCCACCATCAGTGCATAAGAGTTCCAGACGCTCTGCATTCTTATCAACTAAGTATTCTCAGTCTTTTTAAATGTTAGCCATACGAAGGCATATGTGGTATTTCATTGTGGTTTTAATTTGCACCTCCCTAGTAACTAATGATGTTGAATTTATTTTGACATACTTATTAATCACTTATATACATTCTTTTGTCAAGGGTTTGTTCGGGTCTTTTGCTCACTTTTTATTTTTATTTTTATTATTGATTTGTAAGGGTCTAATGAACACAATTTTTATGACTTGGTAAGTACATATTGGTTTGGCAGAACTAAGAGAACTTTTGTCACAGTGTCTCTGAAATTTTGTTTTTACTTCTGTGTAACAAGAAAAATATGGTATTATTTTGGGTTATATGAATCACTGACTTTAAAATAATCCCGTATACACTATATGGATTGTACAAATAATACAATATAAAAAGGAGAAATTCCAAATAATATCTGACTACAAGATATTGGGTTTTTATTTAGCATGCATTTATAATAAACACATGATGAAATTTGGATTTTTCTTTAGGGAGGATCAAAATGTAACTGATAATCACAAAATAATGTACTTCTTCAGAAAAAAGAATTTACTCTAACTAAAAATATTCCTATCACATTTCGGCTAAGTATACAGTGGGAAAACATGACACTAACCTTTTTCTACTAAAGGAATTTGTATCTAAATTATTTTTTATACGAAATGGATATGTTTATCACAGAATCTGAACACACCATACAGATAAAAGAATTGGTTCTTAATGTTTTGATCATTTCCAGAACAAGCACATTTCCGGATTTATTTATTTTTTTCCCAAAAGGTTGAGTAAGACATAACAAACACTCCCTGCCACAGGCATGGCTTGGCGGTAGGTCGGATACCTGGGTTATATAAATCTTTACACTGAGCGTTTATGACATTTCAACTTAGAAGTTCATTCAGTTTGATGATTGAGGCAGCAGGCAATTATGACATTAAACAGTTCACAGACCTTAACCCAAGACCCAAATGGTTTAATTTTTTTAATGGCTGACTGCCTCTCCCGATGTGCACAGACCAATGCAGAGTTTAAAACCCTCACCCATCTTAATTGCCCCTGCTTTGTTGCAAGCACCACTGACTGCCTTTTAGTTCCAAATGTCTTCGGTTATTAAAAATTATCAATAGAAAGTAATAGAAAGTAATCCAGACTTACACTGGCGATACAATTGGCCACATATGCCCTAGTGGAGCATAAAATAAGAAAGATCGTTACTATTACTACGAAAGCGTCATACGGAAGAACATACTTTAAAAGTGAATCACATTATGCCTGTTGAGTCAATTATTTCTACTTGCAAAGACAGGGCTTCTTCCTGAAGAGGACTTTCCTTTCTTAGGTCAAGACACAGTCATAGATTCAAATGTATGTATTCAAATGTGATTGAAGAACACATTTGAAAGATGCTACTCACCAGAGTTGCCAGATTGGGGGAAAATATAAAGTGGAATTTTATCTAGTAATACCATATTTGCACCTACTAATATTTCCTTTGTTCCTGAACTCACCGCAATTAGTAGGTTGGCATCATATTAAATGTCTGTAATTTTCACAATTTTCTAATATTGAATCGATTTTTCAGTACCACGTAGTAAATGTAATCAATGTTGGCTGTGAACTCTAGATAGCAGCAGTAGGCCTCTAAAAAGATGACTGAAGGCTTAGGGCAATGTTTTCATTGAAGCAGATGAGGTTAGTGAGTGTAAAATATTTTAAGAAATGTCTTCTACAATCATTAAAAATCCCTGACATGAGAGTTTGAAATGCTTATTGGTTACCTGAGATAGATCAAGTTCACATCGACTCTTTTATTTGGGGCTTGAAATATATTTTACTAGTCACAGTGCTAGAAAAGAACATTAAAGATATTTTAGTTAATTTATTCTTTCCTACCATCTGCAGCATAAAGCTATTTTCAAAAACATATAGAATACTTTTACCATAGATGTAGTTTCCTTAAAGAATCTTGACAGTATTTTGTCAATAAGTTAATTTAAAAAGTGGGGTTGATATTTCTCAAAATCATATCCTGTTTCAACCCTCCTGAGACAAATTGTCTCACCCCCAACCCAGCTTACAGTGTTAATCACTACATTCGCAATCGTATTTTGAATCCTTC
The DNA here is from genome assembly GCF_028858775.2 of Pan troglodytes. Classification (NCBI taxonomy): domain Eukaryota; kingdom Metazoa; phylum Chordata; class Mammalia; order Primates; family Hominidae; genus Pan; species Pan troglodytes. The sequence goes on along the minus strand of NC_072410.2, from coordinate 18,454,353 downwards.
TGTTGAAAACAAGGTAGTCTGTGTTACTTGTCAACAGAGGTTGCTTTTGTCTTCTTGGAAAGTCATTTGGTTACCCAACATATCCTTCTCATTAATTGGAAAGATCAGTTTCAGTCAGAACACTACTGATTCTTGGAGCTAGTCATGATGGTGACCAGAGGTGAGTGGGGATAATTGATAGCTGTATTGGCCCAAATCCCCTTCTATGATACTAGAACATAGGTCCTTGAGCTTACAGGCTTGATGGTTTCTTTGCTGAAGAGGTAGAACATTCTATATAACTTTATTATTCAAAGCAAAATTTATAATTGTCAGCAATTAATGGATTTTAATTTTCATTTTTAACTTTTTTTTGAGGCAGAGTCTCACTCTGTCACCCAGGCTAGAGTACAGTGGCGTGATCATGGCTCACTGCAGCCTCAACCTCCCTGGCTTAAGCAGTTCTCCCACCTCAGCCTCCCGAGTAGCTGGGACTACAAGCATGTGCCACAATGCCTGGCTAATTTTTTAGTTTTTTGTTGAGTCATAGTTTCACGGTGTTATCCAGGCTGGTCTCAAACACCTAGTTCAAGTGATCCTCACTCTCCCAAAGTGCTGGGATTACAGGTGTGAGCCACCATACCTGGCCATGAATGGAGTTTAGAAGGTCGGTGATTATTTTATATCAAAAATTTGTACTTCCAGGGAAAAGGTTAAACTTTCTTCAGATTCTGGGAGGTTAGGAAACTCAACCTTGTATGGTATTCACTGGGTGTGCTCTATCCTAGTTCCCACAAATGTAAGATGTTATCGTCTTAGGAGAGATTTGCCAAAACATAAGTGTCTGGTCAGTACCAATGGTCAAGCATGAACCTCCAGATCTTGCAAACATGTGTCCATTTCACTGGATTCCTTATATTTTATCCTCTATCCCAGCTCTCATCTATGTTCCCCCAAGAGCTTCTTCTTATCAATCTCTTACTGCCACTTCCCACAGCTATTATTATTTATTTTCCTCTCTGTCTCTCTGCCAAGATTCTGGGTGCCTCCATGTTTGTCACTGTGTACCCCTCAGCATGCAGAGGAAAGTCCTGACACAAGAGAGTTAGTAAAGTCTGAATGAGTGAGTGAGTGAATGCATGCATGAATGAATGAATGGAGTGTCCAGAGATGATAAAACCAGCTCATTTTCCCTGAGGACCCAGAATAAAACTAATCTGAATATGTAGATAAATGTGGCGATAGGAAGGAGGTTAAACTAGGAAGCTAGGTATCTCATGGAGGAGTGAGTCAAGGAAACCAGCACAGTTATAGAAACAATTCACTGTCATTTATTTATTATTTATTTATTTAGAAATGGGGTTCTGCCATGTTGCTCAGGCTGGTCTTGAACTCCAGAGCTTAAGTGATCCTCCTGCTTTGGCCTCCCAAAGTGCTGAGATTACAGCTGTGAGCCACCGTACCTGGCCTAACAATTCACTGTTAACTACCTGGGCTTCTAATTTACTCAAAATCTCTGCCCTGAAAATCACATCTCATTAAAAAGTCCATCCTTCCTTGATGTGGATGAAATCTGGCCCTGCCACTTTCTGCCTCCCCACTACTACCCCCACCATGTTCTGGGCCATCCCTGTACCCACCAAAAGCTCTGTTTGCTGCCCAGCCCACAGTCATGTTGCTTCCTTCTTTTGGTTCTTCACCTTCCTTAGACATCCTTCTTTCTGCTCTCCACCTACTAAATAATATTGCTGTAATAGCATCTTCTAGTAAAGGCTTAGTATGTTGCAGGCACCATGCTAAGGGCTTCACTGAAGTACTACATTTAATTCTCATAACAACCTATGTCAAACTATTTTGATCCTCATTTCAAAGTTGAGGCATCTAAAGTTTCAAGAGGTTCAAAGTCACGCACCTTATTCATCCTTCTCCAACTGAATTCAGGTGGCATTTCCTATGGGAAGCCACTTTGACTCACAGGACCAGGTAGGCATCTTCCTGGGGCTGCAGGGCACACATGTCACTGCCGGACTGTTATCTGTATGTGCCTTGGAACTTTGTATTTCTTGAGGATAGAACCATGCTTTATGAATCATAATCTTGCGGCCAAGAACAGTGGTACTTGGCAAGGGCTCAATATAATTTGTTTTGTTTTGTGTTTTGTTTTTTGTTACTTGTTTAAATAATAACTAACTCTTGGTCCTTGACTCATGGTCTTCCTCTCCACTCTGAGTCCGTCCTTCTGGACAATACGTTCAACACTAACATGCTTCAACTTTGTTCTCACACCACCGATCTCCAAGCCAGGATCAGGCAACCCATGTGCTTTTTCTGCTTGTACTTTCCAGATGACGAACAGTACTAACAAAAGCCTTTTTTAAGCCTCTTTCCTAGTCTAGAACCACACACCAACGGGCACATGGCAGAAGTGGTTAACAGCACAGCCCCAGAGTCACACTGCCCAAGTTCGTATCCCTGCCCTGCCTTACAGGGCATTGGGAAAATCTGTGTCATTGGGAAAATCATTACCCTCTCAGAGTCTCCAAACCCACATTGAAACAGAGGGGATCATGAAATGACCTACCACATAAGAATGGCATGAGGATTAACTGAGTCATTAAATGAGGCATCTATACAGCTTATATAGACTCATACACGTGTGTGCCTATGTGTGTGTATGTAGTTGATTTTCATTATTTGTGGTAGTAGCAGTCACATTTTCATCAATCAATACAAAATTTTGTTTTATACACTTAAAAAAATCTATATTGTTGATTCATTTTGCATTAAACTCACAGCCAACACCACCATAACTTATGCTGAATGAGGCTCATTTAATACACATATTTTCTCCACAGGGCACATCACAGCCATCTCACACAGGAACACTGGAAAGCACCTCAACTACCATTGAGGGCCATTTTAAACAGCAAAATCTCTATCAGAAAGCCCTCAGATTGGAAAAATGTGTTACTACATAGATTGTGAAAAGGGCACCTATTCAGGGAGCTGAAACAAGACCATTGTCTTGTTCATCCTCAGCTGAGGACATACACATTGTGCAACTCCAATTTTTTGCCATTCTGTGTATGTCTACAAATGAATTTAAAAGCACCAAGAGAATTGATTTGGGAGTGCTACATTAAGTCTAGCCTAAAGCTGCCACCTTATATATTTTAAGGTTACCCTAAAGGTTTCTCTGTGCATAGTGAACTCTCACCTAACTGGACGTGTAAACAGACTATCACCTAATCTTGCAATAGCTGGCTGAGTCTCAGCCAATCACAGCAATCATACTTCAACCACTCATAGGCAGTCAGCTGTTCACATCATGTTCAAGTGAGGCAAACGCTGCTAAGCTGTAACCAATCCAGCTGTTTTTGTATCTCACTTCCATTTTCTGAACATCACTTTCTTATTTCTGTTCATAGATCCTCTCCGACCACACAGTAGCATGGGTCCTCTCTGAACCTATTCTGCCCATTTCGTGACTCCTTTGCTCAATTAAACTCTGTTAAATTTAATTTGCCTAAAGCTTTTCTTTTAACAGGAGTTACAAATCAATTTTAGCAAGTAGGCAAATTTGCAAAAATCTAATTCTCAATGAGGATTGACCCTATACCCATGCATACATTACCAGGTACTTTCTGAGCAGGAGGATCTCTGCAATTCTGGTTCCAGCCCCTTCTTCCACCTTTGCCCTCACCACCTCTTTTTTGTTTTGTTTTTGAAACGAGTTCTCACTCTGTTGCCCAGGCTGGAGTAGAGTGGCACAAACACGGCTCACTGTAGCCTTGAACTCCTGGGTCCAAGCAACCCTACCGCCTCAGCCTCTGGAGTAGCTGGGACCACAGGTGTATGCTACCATGCCTGGATAACTTTTTTGTAGAGACAGGGTCTCACTGTGTTGCCTTGAACTCCTGGGCTCAAGTGATCCTAGCACCTTAGCCTCCCAAAGCTCTGCAATGACAGGAGCCACCACATCTGGCCTGCACCCACCACTTCTTGCAGCACCTGGTTCTATCAGCCATCCCTGTCCTCCAACTCCAGTACTTTAAACATGCTCAAACTTTTCCCATGTGAAAAAAAGAGAGAGAGAGAAAGAATTGCACATGCACTTCCTCACTCTTACATCCTCATTTCTCTCCTCTCCTCTTTATTGAAAGTCCTCAACAGAACGTTCTTCTCTCACTAACTCTGGTTCTTCACCTTTCACCTCTACTTCAAACCATCATGAACCAGCACGTGCAGCAGCCACAATACTGAAACTGCTCTTCCTAGGACCACCAGCCACCTCCTCACTGCCCAGTTCAATACCTGCTTTCTCATGCTGACTTTTCTGGACAGTTTCCCCGCATTTGACATTTCAGGTCACTCCCCACCTTAGAGACTCATGGAATCCATCAGATCCTACTACACACTGCTGCCTCACACTTCTCGGGGTGTATTTTTGCTGTCATCTCCCTGGATTGCACTTCTCTTCCTGCCTCTGAGATGTCATTGCCCAGAGGCCTGTAACTCCTTCTTGCTTAAATGTTCTCCATGACTTCCAGTGTCCGGATGGTGCCCATATGTGCATCTGCAAACTCATCACAAGTTTACTCTCTTCCTTGCCTGGGCTGATTTCTCCTCTGACTTCAACTCCTCACCTGTCCAATACCTAAACAGATGTAAGACTCAGCCTGGTGTTGTATAAGATTTAAAACTTCTTTCAATGCCAAGATACAACACAAAGACACTCAGAGGTGAGAGACAGAACTTGTTACCTACAGCTCCAAATCAGAGCAGGCTGTCGGCAGGGCCACACAGGGGCTTGAAACAGGGCAGGGTAAGAGCAAGCTGGGGCTGTCAGAGATAGCTTATGTATGGCAAGTGAGGTGGGCTTAGCTGGGTTTCCAGGCTGCTTGTGGGTTCACTAATTTGAATACTTTATCAGGTTCCTAGGCATTGAATCTGTCCCTAGTTGTCTGGCACCTGGCCCCAGGGAGATAAACGTGGGTGCACAGGAGCCCCAGAGGGTGAGAGCCCAACAAGAAAGGTGGTCGAGGTATGGACTTAATCAGATGCCAAGAAGGAACTGATCAGCCTCTAGTCAGGGCCTCAAAACTGGGTCAAGACAGCATTACAAAAAACAACTGTCTTACAACAGGCATCGCTGCTCCAGTGTGACTGAGAACTTCCCGGAGATCCAGTGTCCCTTTCCTAGGCACTGAATTACACTTGTCCACTTAGGCTTCTGTCTCCCTTACTTGGTTGATAGCTGCGATGGCAAGAATTGTGTCTTGTTCATCTTCGTACTCCAGAACCCAGCACAAAGAAAGTGCTTAATAGTTTCCAAATGGATTAATAAAAGGTGAAAAATAGAGAATCAAAATCTTAGAATCTAGAATCACCTAGATCTTAGAAAAGAAGCACCTATGTTTAAAAATATGATCTTCTTGGAAAAAATATCAATATACAGAAAATGCAAGAAACAAGCACGGCTCTAAAGTGAAACTTGGTGTCTAAGTGAACTAGGTATTAAGTTGCTATGGGAAAAAATTAATTCATTTGAGGAAAGATGAGAAGGGTATAACGGAGATTAATTAAAATTTAGTTTATCAGATTTTTCTCAGGAGATTGGCAATTTAGTCAGAGGAAAATCTTATTTAAGTGCATAAGTATATTTCAGCTTATAAGTGGGATGCATGGTAAAATGAAAACAGAATATCAGTGTATGTTAAGTAGTTACCATTTTAGAATTTGAAATCCTCTAAAATTCTAAGACTAGAAAATAAAAGTCTCAGGGTAAAAGTTTGCAGCTATCTCCGTCTGATGAATACTTAAAATACCAGATGCATGGAGTCACTGATGGCTTTCATGTCCCTAAAGCTGACAGACTCTAGTTGGTATTCATCTCATCTGTGAAAACCCATGGGATTGCTCCATCCGGGAAGTTTTCTATTCTCTTGGCTTCTTTACATCAGTCTCTCTTGGATTTCCTCCTGTTCTCTGGCTGATTTTGTTTTGGTTTAGGTATCATTTTCTGGCCCCTCCTCTTCTACCTAGCCTCTAAATTCCAAAGGAATCCATCCTGGTCCTCATTCCTTTCTTGATCTACATCCTCCCTCAGATAGCTTACCTACTCTCCTGGCTTTAATGCAAATTCTCTGTGCCATCAACTCCCAGTTTCATGTCTCTGTTCCCTAAAATGTTTTTGCACAGCCAAGAAAACAATCAACAGAATGAAGAGGCAGCATACAGAACGAGAGAAAATATTTGTAAATCACTCATCTGAGAAGGGGTTAAAATCCAAAATATATAAGGAATTTAAGCAACTCAATAGTAAGAAAACAACCTAATTGAAAAATAGGCAAAGGGTCTGAATACACATTTCTCAGAAGAAGACATTTAAATGGCCAATAAGTATATGGGAAAAAAAATGTCCCAAATCACTAGAGAAGTGCAAATCAAAACCACAATGAAATATCACCTCACAACTGTTAGAATGGCTGGTTTCAAAAGATAAGGAAGTGATAAGAAGTGATGGAGAAGATGAAGAGAAAAGGGAATCCTTGCACTGTGTTGGTGGAAATGTAAATTAGCACAGCCATCGTGGAAAACAACATGGAAGTTCCTCAAAAAATTAAAAATAGAATTACCATATGATCCAGCATTTCCACTACTGAACATATATCCAAAGGAATTGAAATCAGTATGTCCAAGAGATATCTGCACTCTCGTGTTTATTGTAGTGCTATTCACAATAGCCAAGATGTGGAATCAACCTGTGTCCCTCAACAAATGACTAGATAAAGAAAATGTTATGTATACCCAATGGAATACTATTCAGCCTTAAAAAGAGAAGGAGCCCGGGCGCGGTGGCTCACGCCTGTAATCCCAGCACTTTGGGAGGCGGAGGCGGGCGGATCACGAGGTCAGGAGATCAAGACAATCCTGGCCAACATGGTGAAACCCCATCTCTGCTAAAAATACAAAAAATTAGCTGGGCGTGGTGGTGGGCACCTGTAGTCCCAGCTACTCGAGAGGCTGAGGCAGGAGAATGATGTGAACCCGGGAGGCGGAGCTTGCAGTGAGCCGAGATCGCGCCACTGCACTCCAGCCTGGGCGACAGAGCGAGACTCCGTCTCAAAAAAAAAAAAAAAAGAAAAAAAAAAGAGAGAAGGAAATCCTGTCATTTGTGACAACATAAATTAATCTGGAGGACACTGCACTAAGTGAAATAAGCCAGGCACAGAAAGACAAATGCTGCATGATCTCACTTCTATGTGGAATCTAAAAAAGCTGAACCCACAGAAGCAGAGAGTAGAATGATGGTTACCAGAGGCTGGGAATGGGGACAGTGAGAGTGGGAAATGCTGGTCAAGGGATACAAAATTTCAGTGAGATAGGAAGAATAAGTTCAAGAGATCTATTGTACAATATGTTGACTATAGTTAATAACAATGTACATATTGTATTCTAGAAAATTGCCAAGAGAGTAGATTTTAAGTGTTCTTACCAGAAAAAAAAACATAACTGTGTGATGTAATGTATATGTAAATTAGCCTGATTTAGCCATTTCAAATGCATTCATATTTCAAAATATACCATATTAAACTGTACCATAAATGTGTACAGTTTTTACTTGTCAATTTAAAATTAAAATAAAATTAAAACTCTAGGGAAATAAGGGTAAAGTGAAGAGAGCATACGTAAATTTACCTATGGGACAGAGTAGTGTGCTAAGGTCACCTGTCACCTCGGTCCTAGCTGTCCCATTCCCCAGAAATGAGAAAATGAGGTCTGATACTCACCTATAAATTTCTGAAGTTTAGCTTTGGGAACTAGTAAGTCGTAAGGGGTTGATGAATAGTAGCTACATATGAAATCATCAATTGGATAAAATTTTTCCCTGGGAATCCTACTGTCTCTGAGATCCCAGGGTCATTATGAGTGACTAACAATGATCTTGGGTGATGACTGGAAGGGGAAGCAGAGTTTGGATGAAAAAAGGTTGCTTTGTGAAGTGCTATGGGTAACAAGGATGTGATGAAGTAAATGCTTGAAAATATATTTAATGTGCTCTTTTCTAAGCAGGAAGCAAAAGGACTATCAGGTAAATGGCCTTAGTATTTTGGGTCAAAGCAAGAAAAATATGCTCTGGTGTAAATTATAACAATAACAGAAACCAGCATTTATTGGCATTTCCTCTATCCTGGCACCGCCATGTGCACTTTATGAGTGTTGGCCTATTAATCAAACCACTGTGTGATGGAAGCTGTGACCACCAGAGATCCCCTCTTATCATGCTGGTTATGGACAAGAAGCTGAGCAAGAAATTAGAAAGCCAAAAACAAACTTCTAATCCCAACTCCAGAAGGTTGTCGGTGACTTTGAATGTATCAGGCAATTTGTCTGTTAGCTTCACTTCTCTTTGTAATTAGAACTCTACAATGCAGCCAGGCATGGTGGCTCACACCTGTAATCCCAGCACTTTGGGAGGCTGAGGCAGGAGAATCGCTTGAGGTCAGAAGTTTGAGATCAGCCTGGGCAACATACTGAGATTCTGTCTCTACAAAAAAAAATAATAAAATTAGCTGGGCATTGTGGTGCATGCCTGTAGTCCCAGCTACTCCAAGATTGAGGTGGGAGGATCACTTAAATCCAGGAGTTAGAGGCTGCAGCGAACTCTGATTGCACCACTGCATTCCAACCTGAGCAATAGAATGAGACCCTGTCTCTAAAAGAAGGAAAAGAATTACATAATGACAAGTTTTAGGTTTCTTGATGGAAACACAAGAGGAGAGAATAGTGACATTCACCTGGGAACTGAACTTTATTCCCTGCAAAAATATCAAAATACCCTAAAATGCATGAATCCTAGAGAATCAATAGGATGTCATTTAGGGGAAAAGAGGGCTAGTGGTTACTTGTTAGGAAACCTAAACTGAAGCTTGGCCAAAGCTAATTGTGGCTCGTGACCTCTGTGTGTTTTGTTGGGGGCTGTGGGGTGGAGGGAAGGAAAGAAAGGTTGCTCCAGGGAGAACAAACACCACAATAAGTCGTGACCGGGTCTTCTAGAACTTTAGGCTGAATTCTTTGGTTACAGTAGAGATTCTCCTTAAAAAATAAAACCTCTTGACATTGGAAATTGAAGCTTTTAAAAGCTGTTATTACCCAGCTTTCACTATAAATGGAATTCTCAATCAGGAATCTTTGCTTGCAGACCATAAACATACTTCCTTGCCCTGTCCTAAACCCTACCCAGCAGTGGGAGGTTTCTGTGTGTCTTGCCTTCTGCAGATCAAACAGACAATTCCAAATGAATGGCCATACTACCTTGAAGCATTTCACTAGTCCATCTGTCAATCAGAAAGCATTTATTGAATGTAAAACTACATACGCTACATAAACAATCTCCAACACTACCAGGCCCTAGAACATGTAAGATGCATGTATATTCAATGATGAATTTCTTTCTTTAGCTTGAAACTAAAAAGGAGATCCCGATTTGGATTTTATAACTCAGACATTTCCCTTCGCATCTCTAAAATGTACCCCCAAAATGATATTTTGAGCACTTCACAGAAAGGGTGCCAAATATATCAAGGCAGTGGAGAAAGATTTTTTTTTTTTACATAAACTCAACCTAGGGAATATACCACAAATAATCCTGTCATGATCATTAAACAAACTTTGAAAACCAATAACAACAATGTACTCTTACACTAATTAAGACCTAAATGGAGATGATTTGTTGTAGATACTGGACTACATTTTAAAATAATTTCCTCTATTGTACTTACTCCATTTTAATGGAAAGATAGGAATTTTGTTTGCATTCATACATTAATAGACTCAACAAATATTTACTGAGTGGCTGTTATGTGTCCAGCCCCGAGCTGGGCATTGTAGGAACAGTAAAATAATGCTTTTCAACTGCTCTCCTCCCACTTATATGATTTAGAAATAGTCACTTGTTTAATCTTCTCATCTATTTATTTCCCAAGAAAATGGTTCTTTTGCGTAGTAACTTTTAATACAATATGTGTCAAGATAAAAAGCAGCATGCAATTATCCAATTTTCATCCACTTAAATTTTAATGACCATACTTACTTGCCCATCCAATTTTGAAACTTTTAGTAGCTGTTTGAGACCGGAGATTCTCCCAGATTTACTTCCACATGGCCAATGTCTGTTGGACCATGAATTATTTTTCAGCATGTAGTTTTTTGCTCAAAACAACCTTCCTTTTAAAGTGCGAATATTCAGAATAATTAATAACCTCCCATTTAAACTGCCAATAGTCAGAATAATAATTAATCATGTGGTCTATGATTTTATATCTAGACAGTGACACCCATATACAGTTCTTGAATGTTTTACTCCATATTATGCCTCAGGAATATGGCAAAATGAAGGGCTGGATGATTTCTATCACACATTTGGCTAAAAAAGCAGGAAAAATTAAGCAATAATCTCAGACCTTGAATATTCAAGCAGCCAGACCCGGAGCCCAGCAGATCCCTGGTAGCCTAACCTGAGAATGCAGAAACACAGCTGAGCAGGTCACAATTTCCTTCTCTCAAGTGTGCTTTGAAAAATATATCCATGTCACTGTTTAAATCACTTTTTACAGGGGAAAGATTATGATTTAGGCTATTTCCACGCATGATCACTTAGATATGTACTTAGTACAAATGGTTTCAGTATGGTGCTATGCAAAGAGTGGTATTCGCTCTGACTCCAAGGCAGGAGATGTCGCCTCCACTGGCTTGCTTGCCAAGCTGTGTCTCCGACTGCCTTGAGGCCAATTAGATCAGCACATATTAATACCCTCAAAATCCAACTTGCTCTGTTTACATACATGGACGTGTTTATTACTTGCCACCAGAATTCAGTAAAGAAACCATAATCATAAATACAGCTCCCTAAAGGCAACATAGATCAACTGAAAAAAATTACTAATAGTCGCTAATAATTAAATTATTATAAGTTTATATTCACCACATAAATAACTTTGAAGGAAGGAAAATATGGCAAGGGCAGAAAATGTAAACGTGGATATGCAAAGCATCAAAACAGATGCCTTGTAAAGACTGTAACTTACCCGCCGTGTGACTTTGACTCCATTGCTGTCAATTTCCTTTGCACATGTTCTTGTTCTAAGAAGGATGCTAGGCACAGTCTGGGTACCTCTTAGCATCTCACATAGAGAAGATCTGCATCTTTTTCTTTTTTTTTTTTTTTAATTATAAATGAGTTAAATTCATCTATTCAATGACAGTCTAAGATTGGGTTAAAAACAGGTTATTTACAAGACACATGTCTGAAAAGAGAAGAGTTCCCTCTTTACTCGTTCTTTCAAGCCTAAGGGGTTACCTGCAGCCCTCACACTGCAGACAACCCCTTGTCTTCTTAGTGCTTCGTTGGTACGTGACTATACCCCCTTATTCATACCATACATTGTTGGCAGTGGATTATTTATAAAATAAAGCCTCAAAATTGTTTTAGGCACCAAGATTTTTATTTACTCACCTTCCTGCTTCCTTTAAGGTTATAAACATTATATAAATATTATAAATCAGATTACTCTATTTTGGACCCAGGGTTGTGATAGGAACCCTCTTGTTACAAAATGATGGCAGATATATGCTGGCTTTGTGTTTTTCTGGCCCCTTTCAACCTCTGGCTGTCCCTTCTCTGTCCTTTTTCAGTTGTCCCTTAGTGGTCTAGTCTAACCCCTGTAAAATAGAGATTAAAAGTACCAGCACCAAGCCAGGATCTCAGGAAAACTCAAACAGTTCCTCCTTGCCTTTGAATATAGCGCCTTCCATCTGTCATGGGCTGAGGTACCACTGAACCAAGCACACGGGTATAAATCCACAGGCCAGATGAAGGCCTAAGTGGTAAGGTACATGGGCTTTGTGACTCCACTACCAATTTCCGGGCTTAGGAAGGACTGACTTAGTGAGCAGTTCCAAGACCACTGAGCTCACGGTTCCCTGTGGCTGTCTCCCTTGAACCTCCATCCTGACCAGGGCTTGAGGAAGGGCCTTTCGATTGCCCCTGCCACACTTGGAACAGTATGAGGGGTGCAGCAGAGGCCAAAAACTGAGGGACTAGCACCAGGGAGTCTATGGCAGACACTGACAAACCAATCGCAAAGTTGGTGCCATTTACTCTTACAGAGGAGAGGCAGGGCCTGGGAAGGACAGCAGCTGGAAGGTGAAGGGCAGGCATGGCTCTCAGTAGCAGTTGTGATCTGGCTTGAAGGGGTTGTCATAGGACATACCCAGGTACTGAGCCTGCTTCTTGGTCAACTTGTGAGTTTCATATTCAGCTTGCCCAGGTGGGATTCAGCCACAGCCTCATCCAGCTTCTTGGGCAACAAGTGAATCCCACCAGGGTACTTGTCTGGGTGGGTCCACAGCTCAATCTGCACCATCGCCTGGTTGGTAAAGGAGTCACTCATCACAAAGCCGAGGTGGCCCATGGAACAGCCCAGGCTTACCAGCAGACCCTCAACCAGCAGGATGGTGCCATGCTGCTCTTCAGCCAGTCCTGACCACCTGGGGCTTGATGGTCACCTTCTCCACAGTGTTTGCGTTGAGCCACTTGGCATTGATCTCCACATCAAAGGGTTACACATGATAGCATCATCCTTCATCTGCTCAAAGTGCTGGCCAAGGATGATGTCAACACAGCCTGTGGCAGTGACAAAGATGTTGCCCTCCTGACAGGCCTCATCTACGGCAGTCACCTCATAGCCCTCCATGACAGTCTGTAGCAGGTTGATGGGGCCGATCTTGGTGATGACGAAGGGGTCCCCAAAATCCCACAGGGCCTGGGCACAGCCCTTGCCCATGTGGCCATAGCCTGCCACCATGGCTACCTTGCCGACAATCATCACGTCCGTAGCCCTCTTGATGCCATCTATGAGGGACTCCCGGCAGCCTTAGAGGCTGTGAAACTTGCTCTTGGTGATGGAGTTGTTGACGGCAGGTACCTTCAGGATCCCCTTGGCCATCATGTTATGTAGGCTGTGGACCCTAGTGGTGGTCTCCTCAGAGATGCCTTGGATGCCCAGTAAGAGCTGTGGGTACTTGGTGTGGATGTGGTTGGTGAGGTCACTACCATCATCCAGAATCATGTTGAGGGGCACGTCTTTGAAGTAGTGAATGTTGGATGCATGACAGGTATCCCTTGCTTGTTTCACCCTTCCAGGCATGCACTGGAATGACAGCCTTGGCAATGGCAGCCATTACCTGGTCCTGGTGGAAAAGATGTTGCAGCTGGACCACTGTACCTCAGCATCCAGGGAGACAACGGGTCTCAGTGAGGATGTCTCTCTCCACGGTCACATACGGCCAGCCAGAGATATGGGTGCCCTTCAGTGGCTTGGAGCCCAAGTACAGCTCCCACACACTCATCAGACCCAGCATCTCATTCTCCGCAACATCCAGGGCCTTGTGTCCCCAGGCGGCCAGGTCGATGTCAGCAACTTTATAGGACAGTTTGTCAGACATGCTGGCAACGCTTCCACAAAGTGTGATGGACACGGACAAAGGGGGCTGGGCCTCGGAAAGGGGACAGGCATGGGGCAGGCGGCACTGAGCAGGGCAGATATGCATTTTCTAGTCCAGATCAGCTTCTGACCTGGCTGCTCATGTTTAATGCAACAACATTGTTTTCATCAGGCTAAGCTTGATTTTGCTGCAGTGACAGGTCACTCAAAAATCTGTGTGGCTTTTCACACACACAAAATATGTTTCCCACTCACACCACATATTCAACACAAAGAACACAGGGAGGCTTGGCTCATCCTAAACACATGAAGACCTGGCCTAACGGAGTCTCCATTTGGATATATTCTTCCACAGTCTCTAGATATGAACATGGGAATCAAGTAAATGACACTCAAGCTCTTAAAGCTTCCCTCCCAATATAAAATAATTACTGGCTAAAGCATGGCCTTACCTAACTCCAAGAAGGTAAGGAAATGCAATTCTACCAAGTGCCTAACAGGAAAATAAAAATATCTGATAAATGGTACTGATTATTTCCTAAAGTACATCCACAAAATAAGAAGCTGACATTTTTTATTTTGAGCTGGAATATACTCCAAGACTCTGAACTGACAAATGATAAAAAATATAATATATACGGCCAGACACTGTCCTCTGTTTGTTAAGCAGTGGCAGAACCACCCCTGCTACCACTCCAGTGACCATCCCCTGCTTCCCTGTTTATATAAGAGGATTACAGAGTAAAGAAGGATGGAAGGGCTCTTGGGTCCTCATAGATCTGCAGTGTCAGGAATGAAAAGGGGTCTCCCTCTCTTCTCCATAATCAAATAAATGGGGCTTTATGAGACCCTGTGGTTTGATGAGGAGTGTCTACAAGGAGGGGACACCAGTGCCCCACTTCCCAGCTGAAAGCTTGCTGTCATTCAGAATTGGAAAAAACTACTTTAAAGTTCACATGGAACCAAAAAAGAGCCCGCATCACCAAGTCAATCCTAAGCCAAAAGAACAAAGCTGGAGGCATCATGCTACCTGACTTCAAACTATACTACAAGGCTGCAGTAACCAAGACAGCATGGTACTGTTACCAAAACAGAGATATAGATCAATGGAACAGAACAGAGCCCTCAGAAATAACGCCACATATCTACAACTATCTGATCTTTGACAAACCTGAGAAAAACAAGCAATGGGGAAAGGATTCCCTATTTAATAAATGGTGCTGGGAAAACTGGATAGCCATATGTAGAAAGCTGAAACTGGCTCCCTTCCTTACACCTTATACAAAAATTAATTCAAGATGGATTAAAGACTTAAACGTTAGACCTAAAACCATAAAAACCCTAGAAGAAAACCTAGGCATTACCATTCAGGACATAGGCATGGGCAAGGACTTCATGTCTAAAATACCAAAAGCAATGGCAACAGAAGCCAAAATTGACAAATGGGATCTAATTAAACTAAAGAGCTTCTGCACAGCAAGAGAAACTACCATCACAGTGAACAGGCAACCTACAAAATGGGAGAAAATTTTCGAAACCTACTCATCTGACAAAGGGCTAATATCCAGAATCTACAATGAACTCAAACAAATTTACAAGAAAAAAACAAACAACCCATCAAAAAGTGGGTGAAGGACATGAACAGACACTTCTCAAAAAAAGACATTTATGCAGCCAAAAAACACATGAAAAAATGCTCACCATCACTGGCCATCAGAGAAATGCAAATCAAAACCACAATGAGATACCATCTCACACCAGTTAGAATGGCAATCATTAAAAAGTCAGGAAACAACAGGTGCTGGAGAGGATGTGGAGAAATAGGAACACTTTTACACTGTTGGTGGGACTGTAAACTAGTTCAACCATTGTGGAAGTCAGTGTGGCGATTCCTCAGGGATCTAGAACCAAAATACCATTTGACCCAGCCATCCCATTACTGGGTATATACCCAAATGACTATAAATCATGCTGCTATAAAGACACATGCACACTTATGTTTATTGCGGCACTATTCACAATAGCAAAGACTTGGAACCAACCCAAATGTCCAACAATGATAGACTGGATTAAGAAAATGTGGCACATATACACCATGGACTACTATGCAGCCATTAAAAAATGATGAGTTCAGGTCCTTTGTAGGGACATGGATGAAATTGGAAATCATCATTCTCAGTAAACTATAGCAAGAACAAAAAACCAAACACCGCATATTCTCACTCATAGGTGGGAATTGAACAATGAGAACACATGGACACAGGAAGGGGAACATCACACTCTGGGGACTGTTGTGGGGTGGGGGGTGGGGGGAGGGGGGAGGGATAGCATTAGGAGATATACCTAATGCTAAATGACGAGTTAATGGGTGCAGCACACCAGCATGGCACATGTATACTAACCTGCACATTGTGCACATGTACCCTAAAACTTAAAGTATAATAATAATAATAATAATAATAAAAAGAATCAGAAAAAAAATTAAACCTTTCCTTTATAAATTAAAAAAAAAACAAAAGAAAAAGAAAATGCAAGTCGGCCGGGCGCGGTGGCTCAGCCTGTAATCCCAGCACTTTGGGAGGCCGAGGCGGGTGGATCACGAGCTCAGGAGATCGAGAACATCCTGGCTAACACGGTGAAATCCGTCTCTACTAAAAATACAAAAAATCGGCCTGGTATTGTGGCGGGCGCCTGTAATCCCAGCTACTCAGGAGGCTGAGGCGGGAGAATGGCGTGAACCCGGGAGGCGGAAGTTGCAGTGAGCCGAGATTGCGCCACTGCACTCCAGCCTGGGTGACAGAGCGAGACTCCCGTCTCAAAAAAAAAAGAAACTGCAAGTCATATAGGCCCACCACTAGAGAGCAGCGAATGAGAGTGCCCTCAGGGAAACCTGACAGTATATTCTGGTTGTAAGGGGCATAGAGACTGTCAAGACTAGTGTCTACACCTGCTCTAGCTGTTTCTGAGGTGGGAAGGACTGTGGAAATAGTGTTTGGTAGCAGAGTAGACATGGATATAACTTTCCCTAGTTTCCTCAGTCCTCAGAGGCAGGGGGAAAAAAAAAGGAATTTAGTATTGGACATGACTCCATAGAAGGAATATAGGGATAAAAGGAGGGGAGACCCTTCCCCAAGAGAGTGTTGAATGAAAGCACAGAGCACTAGAAGGGCCCAAGGGACTTCCTCCCTTTGAAGGAGTCCTCAGCAGAGGGCCACCCTAAACAAACCCCTATACCTTCTATGCAGAGGCCATTGCATCAGAAGAGACCACCAGCATCAGGTAAAACAAGACCAAGCCAAGAGTGAGACCAGGATCATCTCCCCAGCACCAATGGACAACCATGTGTGAAAGAATATCTCTGATACTCTTATCCCTACCCCTAACCCTGTCTCAAACTCAAAAGACTAGGCCTACCCAGAGAGATGAAAGAAGAGAAGAGGGGCTGGGCATGGTGGCTCACACCTGTAATCCCAGCACTTTGGGAGGCCGAGGTGGCCGGGTCACCAGGTCAGGAGATCAAGACCATCCTGGCTAACAAGGTGAAACCTGTCTTTACTAAAAATACAAAAAATTAGCCAGGTGCGGTGGCAGGCACCTGTAGTCCCAGCTACTCAGGAGGCTGAGGCAGGAGAATCACTTGAACCCAGGAGGCGGAGGTTGCAGTGAGCCGAGATCATGCCACTGCACTGCAGCGTGGGCGACAAAGCCAGACTCCATCTCAAAAAAAAAAAAAAAAGAAAGAAAGAAAAGAAAAGAAAAAGAAGAAGAAGAGAAAAGAAGAGGAGAAAAGAAGAGGAAAGGCAAAACGGGACCCATTCCATGGGGTTGAAGAGTGGGTAATGAAAGAGCAGTGTTTCTCTCAATTATATTACCTCTTTCTAAGATTTTTAATAAAACATGATAATTATGACAGTATCAAATGTTGCAGCAAAATGCTTGGTCACAGCCACTTAGCATTGACATCTCTACTAATATAACTTTCTATCTAAGTCTTTTTTTTTCCCTAAGACGGAGTCTTGCTCTTGTTGCCCAGGCTGGAGTGCAGTGGCACGATCTTGGCTCACTGCAACATCCTCCCCCAGGGTTCAAGCGATTCTCCCGCCTCAGCCTCCCGAATAGTTTGGATTACAGGCACCTGCCACCACACCAGGCTAATTTTTTGTATTTTTAATAGAGAACGGGGTTTCACTACGTTGGCCATGCTGTTCTTGAACTCCTGACCTCGTGAAGCACCCACTTCAGCCTCCCAAAGTGGTGGGATTACAGACGTGAGCCACTGTGCCTGGCCCCCTTCTATCTAATTCTAAACCACTCCCCTGGCAAGTATTCCAGCACTAGCCACGTCACGAGGAAGCCTGCAAATGTGTTCTGCTATTGTGAATTACACATGGTTTAATTTTGTTTTAATCAAATTAATTCCTCTCACATTACATGAGCTCAAAATTATAGTGACAGTCTTAAACCAATTGTAAATGCAGACTTTGATTAATCTTTAAAAGGGCAAGTTCAACAGCATTTCATAGAGCAAAGAGGTGAAGCAGAAAAATAATTGTAGTGTTCCTGTTTATTTAAAAAAAAAACTACTTCTCCAGATTTCACATTCCTAGTGATAAAGGGAAATTGTAGCACCTATTTATACTGTGTAATATGTATCAAGCATTTCCAGGTTTTCTCCACTTTTCTGTAAAACTTGGAAAAGGTATTGGATCTTGGCTCACAAATACAGACCTTGAATATTTTAATTGGGGATCACACAATCATACATATGCTATATTAGATTATTTTTCTATGAAAATTCAGTAACTGAGCCAATACGAAAACTCCTCAAATATTTTAACAAATGTCCAGGTGCTGTCATCCCATTTGGTACCCTTTGCAATTTGTCTTTTACATTGAAGGCTTCTTGCCATGTTGGAATCAAAAGCACATCCTGATGTGAATTTTTGGCCAGGTTAAAAGCTTTAAAAACGTTTTAGGGGAATATTGAGCGTCTCTTAATAGAGTGAATTTTGTTCTCATCATTTGTTTTGGCCCCACCTCCATAGATTATCCTTGCTAGTTCTGCCTTCTTATATTCAGAAGGGCAAAAACAATATTTAAAAGAATACATTGTACAGAACAAAGTCTCTCTAGAACACAAGGAGGAAAACATTAAGTAAAAAGGAAAGGGCACGATGGAATTATATTTCTTTCTAGACCTATGACCTGAGTTCCCTAGAGCAGCACTTCCAATAGAAATACCAGGTAAGCTGCAAATGAGAGCCGCATATGTAATTTTCAATTTTCTGGTAGCCACATTCAAAATAAATAAAAAGAAACAGGTGAAGTTAACTTTAACAATATATTTTATTTAACCCAATACTTTCAAATTATTGTCATTTTAACGTATGATAACATAACATGTATTAATGTGGTGCTTTAAATTCTAATTTTTGCACGGTCTTCAAAATTCAGTGTGCATTTTACATATACAGCACATTTCAAGTGCTCAATAGCCATGTGACATTAGCAGCCACCTATAGCCAAAACAGCTCTGAAGAAGAAGCTCTGCAAAAGATCTGATAACGTGCATACAAGTAGCCTCTATACCTATGCTGGTGGAATTCTAACGCTAACGCTAATAATAATGACTGTAATAACGATAGAATTAGAATACTCTTAATTTTCACTATGATTGAAGCTCTGTAACAGGTTGTTACAACGGTGTTTAGGAAGCAAGCATCATCTAGCACTTACAGATGAGGAAACTGAGGTTCAGCACTTGCCTGATGTCACTGAGCTGACAAGAACTCTCTAGCTTGGATGGAATCCAGATCAAGCCCACAGCTGTGTTCTCTCCCACACACCCAATGACACTCATCCCAGAATGTGGTCCTGAACAAGACCAGTGTGGGGCTAGACCTTGCTGCCAGAGTACTTAGATCACTGGCAGGTTTTGAGGAAACCTGGGGTAGGCTTTGTGTTTCACGTATCCCAGGATTTCTCATAAGGATTGCAAAATAAGTGAGGATATGACTCTCTCAGGGATTAAGTCAGCTCTGATGGAATTCCTGAAAGTCTGTATCAAGTCATGAATGTCCATTTTCCCAGATGCTCAGGAATCACTGGAGATGCTTACCCCTTGGGGCACGCTTAGAGCACTCAGTAATTTAACTCATCTAAAGTCACACAGATGATAACCGCAAGAGCTAGCTGTACACCTCTGCCTGCCTGATTTTCCACAGCCTCCTTTGTGTGTCCTTTTTGGCCTGTACCTTGGAGAATCATATCTGATGCTTATTTATTCTCACCAAAAAATAACAACAAAAAAAAAACCAGTGAATAGCCCTTCATCCATACAATGTCTTTGCTCAGTAAGATAGAGAAGAGCTCCCAGCCCTCAGAAAAAAATAATAATAAATTGAGGGCAGTCTCATAGGAGATTTCAACCCCAGGGTTGTAACAGGCCGGGGTTTATGCTCGGGGTTAATAATGCTAATAATAATGATCATAATATTGATAGAATTAGAATACTCTTAATTTTCACTATGATTAAAGCTCTGTAACAGGTTGCAACAACCTGTTTCAATATGAACAACAAGCTTCAATCATAGTGAAAATTCAATCATAGTGAAAATTCAATCATACTGAAAATTGAGAGTATTCTAATTCTATCATTATTACAGTCATTATTATTAGCATTATTAACCCCTGAGCATAAACCCTGGCCCATTGAATGCTTGACATGTCCAGACACTTCTGTGGGGCTGGTGGGTGAGCCCTCTTCGCACAAAAGCTGGAGCAGGCTATGGGGATGGGACAAGTGTCCTCTGGGTTGTGGCAGGAAGGACAGGTCATCTGAGCAGAGCATGCTGCTTAATACTCAAATTTTTCTACTGCTCACACCTCAGTGACTCCTGGCTGAAACCTGGGGTATGAGGCTGCAAGGTAAGAACTCTAAGTGGTCCCCTCACTGCATCTCTACGGGCATTGACAGTGCAGCGACTTTGACAGGAGAATCAAGAATCATTGCATGGCCGGCCCAGGCACTGCACCCACCAAAGTACACATCCTGGGAGGGCAGGGGGCACGGTGGGGCCTTCCATGGGCCTCAGCAGCAGGGGACAGCCCTCTATGGCTCCCAGCTGCAGAGATGCTGCCACTGACACCAGGGGATCTCAGAGGCTTTATCACAGTAAGTCATAGCAGGAAAGAAGGGTAACCAGCAAAGGAGGCAGTCATCCCTCAGACCCCCTTTTAAACACAAGAGAACATTTCAGGGAGGCTGAGACAGAGATCATCTACTTTGCCTCTCTTTTATCTGAGTGTATTCAGACTAGGGTTGCCAGATTTAGCAAATGAAAATACTAGACACTCAGTTAAATCTGAATTTCAGATTAACAATGACTAATTTTGGTGTAAATATGTCCTATGCAACATGCTACTAAACATACTACCAAAATGTTGTTTGTTGTTTATCTGAAATTCAAACTTAATTAGATATCCTGCATTTTAGCTGGGGTGCATAATCTGACCCCATGCTAGTTTATACACAAAATATGAGTTTCTAATGCTTTCACTGTGAGACTTGGATGGCAAATAGCACGGCCATTAAAAGGCCCAGACGGAAGTCAAAAAGCCCACATATGAAATTAGCTCTGACACCTATCAAATATGTGGCCTGAACAGTTGGAATTGTTTATCTCAGCTTGATTGTCTTCATTTGTAAAATGGAAACTGTATCTCTTCCTTCAGCTATTATTAGGATTTAATGAACCAATAAGTGGTCAGTAAGTAGAGGATATAATTATTCCAGAAAATGTTCTTGTGTAAATATCAAAAATAATCAACATTTATTATTGTGCATATACTTTGTATCTAATGCCCGATTGCTGTGGGATTATCCTAATTGCCTTTCAGTCTCATAGAGTAAGTTTCTAAAAAAATTTTAATAACAGTGGGAACATTTTAAAAATGATTTTAGATCTTAAAATTTCTGATATTGGATACCTTAGAAATTTTAGGAAACAGAACCAAGAGATTCAGGAATAAAATGGATGGCATTCTATCTTAATAATAAAAATAAAAATATTACTTAAATTTAAAACAAATTACTGCAGTATTTACGGAGGGGTCATGCATCAAAAATACTAAGCTTTGGAAAATACTCTTTTAGCATTTATAAGGTACAGCAACTGTTCCTGAAATCCTAGATTCATCAATGATGTGTGTTCAGTGTTCAGACAAGCTCAGTCACTGATATAATCATTGATACATTAGACCAGTGTCTGAGAGCACACACACACAGAAATACAAACAACACATACACATACAAATGTACTTTTCTTGAAGCCATAGAGAATCTCAGAATTCTGAGAGGGAGAAGATGTGCCACTATTTGACAGTAACACTTGGCAATAGTTCTGACAGTTTGAGGAGAAGCCAATCTCAGTGGTAAAAGCCTTTTATGGGCCCTTGGCTGGGACATTAAAATAGGAGTATAGTGAACGAGAAAAGCAGGGTTGGCGAGAACATGAGGCAGGCTTCACTTTGTTTATTTCTGCCTTCACTGTAAACTGTGCTCATGGCGGAATTTACATTGTGCCAGTTTTGCGTCGCCTCGTAGAGTACAGACCAGGGCAAGTGAAGGGAGATTGGAGAAATGAGAGTTAAGGGGGTTCTCTCTTCTCATTTTAGCTTTTAGCAAAACTTTGAATTTATCAAATGGCTTTAGCTTTGCTAAAGTCATTGAGCTCCTACTATATCCCAAGAGCTAGGTTAACGCTTATCCTTGCCCGTGTGCAAAATGGGAATAATAACCATATCTATTTCATAGGGATGTCCTAATGATGAAGTACAAGAATGCTTATAAAGCGCTTGTCACCAGCGGCTGGCAGGGAGTAAACATTCAATAACTGTTAAGCCTAAAACTGAATGGTAAATTTAGAGCATTATAATTATTGAGCAGTGAGTCAGTACAGATCCAGGATTCAAACTGGGCAGCCTGGCTCCAGAGCCAGCCCTCTTAATCACTATCTTGCACTGTCGCCATTAATTATCCATTAATTTTCATAGAACATTTGAAAGTGCATCATTGTGGTTATTCTTAATATTGATAAAATGAGGCACAGGGAATGTTAATGGCTTGGCCAAGATTTTAAGAAAAGGGAAGCTTCATCTCACAGCCACCATTCTCCACAGTCGTTTGGTAAATAAACCTTAATCAATGCGCACAGCACACTATTAGAGAAAGTATTGTAGGAAAAAATAATTAAATAATTAGAAGACATGGTCCCCACATGGAGTCGGCTTACTTTCTGGTCAGGAAGATGAAGCCAACACCGATGACTCAAAAAAGAATCAATGAGTAGTAATGCACGCCATGTGAATACATGGGTATAAAATGTGCATACAAAGAATTGAAAGGAGAAAATTGAGAGGGAGCAGTCCCAGAAGCTTCCAGGAAAAGGGAAATTTAGAGCCAAGTTTAGAAAGAAAAGAGGGGTATGGCTTGGCAGAGTCTTCTCACTCCAGCCACCTTGCCAATCAACAAATCCTCCTTGTCCAAGGGCCGTCCCCAAAGGGAACCGTGATGGCGGGTGTGTGCGCAGCTCCAGCCTGCAGCCCTCCCCGCAAGGAGAGCAGGAGACAAGTCAGTCTCCGCTCAGAAAATGGCCCTTGACAAATGGCCAAAAGAATTCACCAGTGTGGTAGAAGATGACCCATTCCAAGAGAAGGGAAAAAAAAAAACTTTATATAAAGATGGAGTCGTGTAAAATATCCCAACCCTCCCCCCCACCTTTTTTTTTTCCTGTGGCATTGTAAATTATTTCCTTGCCAGTGTTAGAATGCACACTGGCTTTTCATACTTCAATATCTGGATTTACATGTGCTCTACAGTGTACTCCCCTTTTTACCCTTCCCCCTTTCTGTGCTCTTATTCCCACCCTCTTCCTCTTCCCACACCACCCCAAAAGACAAACAAAAATAAAACAAACAAACAAATATGTGGAACTTCTTACTTGGAATGATTCAAGAGTCTCTATACTATTAAGACACTGAGTAATGATTGGCTGCCTTCCAGGTGGCTCTGCAGTCTGTTAAATAGCTCAATTAGTGAGCAGCGCTCTCTCACTCGCTCTCTTGCATGCACTCTCTCTCTCTCTCTCATTGAATTTTGCCAAGTGCATGCTGCATTGTTGGAAGGGGCAGTGCCAAATTAGCCTAGCAACATCCCTTTATATCCCTGACGTCTGGGACACCTCAGAGCAGCAGAGAAATCACCGTTCCCCAGGCCTTGCCGGGACTACGAGGCAGCAGAGAGCATTGTGGCAGGACGGTTTTTCCTTCTGAAGGGTGGTTAATGAGCAATGTAGGTGAAGACCCCTGAGAGATACCTGGGCATCCTGCCCACCCAAATAGAAGACCGCGTTGAGATGGCAGTCGGAGATGGAGCCCATGACCAGAGAGAGGGACAGAGGAGAGGAGCGCGGGGACAGTGCCGGACACAAAGTAAAAGCGCTGCCAGTTCATTTAGGTCTGAATGATTTTAAGTAAGCCTTGAATCTTTTCTTTAAAAAAACGACAGCAGCAATATAATTCTTAGACAAAATATATAAGCCAAAAATGCCAGTGCAATGTAAATCAGCTGTCTGCCTTTAACACCGTTTATTCCAGAGCTCAGCCATCAATTTCTCATTCTGTCTTCCTATAAAAGAAGGTTTAGGCACACACCCTCCACCCAAAAAACACACCTAAAGTGAGCCCTCAAATTGGTGCTATATTTATGTCTATTTGTGGTTCAACCAGACATAAACAATGTCAGAAAAGAACAAATGAGAAAGCTGCATTCTATACAGAGTACACAAGCCCTACATAATTCACAATCCCTTAGTTGAAACTTGTTGCAGAGCTCTGAAAATTCATACAGAAAGCAGGACATTCATGTTATAAGGTAAACACATTTAGTCTGTTGTCTGTTTCAGTAACACATTTATTGGTACAGGCTATGTGATACTGATGTATTCATTACATCTTGGCATTTACAATATACAGTATTTCGCTGTTTGACTCATTACAGCCTTCATACCAATTAGGTGAAAGAAAATATTGTTTGCAAAAATACTTTTAGGGGGATTACATTTATCCTAGAATATTATGTATCACAATTTTAGAAACATTAAGTCCCAACATTTACATATAATTATTATGGTTATACCCTAGAGAAGATATTTAAATGTCTCTACCCTATCTATTGGGTATATGTTTCCCTTGGAAGGAGAACCCTGTCAAACAATTAGAGTGCCGAAAGAAGTGAAAATATTCTTGGTTGCTAAATTGGAGTAAAAGTTGCCCCAAGATAAAAATTTTTAATGTAAAATTGCACTTTGATTCGGGTGGTTTATTTTTGTTATGACATTATGGGAATTTTATTCTTTGAATTTTAAGCATAAAATCATACAACTCAATTATCAAGATATTTGCACTGAGAAAATCAAATACTGAAATTAGACCGGTAGATTTTTATGTGGACTTGAATCTGCTTCTTTGTAATTTCCGTGGGTACTTGGAAGTGTTTTGCCATGAATGCTAATGTGCTTTGTGTTTTAAGTAGTGATTCTGCACATTTTGAAACACAGGCAAATTTGAGCTGGGGATACAGGCAGAGCACTTTGTTGGATGCTGCTGAAGGAAATCCTAAAGGTCCTTCAAAAATGAAATCTCTAAATATGTATTTTTCAGATGGAAAGACATTGTACCTATGAAAGCCTGCCTATCTTTTGGCTGGATATATACCTTAATAAGAAAGATAAAGTTAATTTTAATTTTAACAGTAAGTCTTCACTACCTTCACACATAGCCATATTTTCTAAAGGGCAGACCAAAGGCGATAAGAGATACCTGTATAAGTCACTAGTAAAATACTGCTTTAGGATAATCCCTCATCTGTTCCCCCACCCCTTTTTTTTTCTGAAAAAACAAGGAAGGAAAATGAGAGAGAGAAAGAAAGCATAATCAAAAGCCTACATGACAAAGAGTTGACAGTCAGATTCTGTGGTAAATGATTCCAGAGTCGCTGGCCTGCGGAGACGCTGAGGAAGTCCCCAGCAGACCTGATTAATTCCAGTCTCTCCAGCTGCCAGGGGAGCAGAGGGTAAGCAGTTTCGCAGAGAGGAGCCTATTACCACTACTAGGCTGAAATAGATCTAATCAACTCACAGCCGCTCAAAAGAAAACTTTACAGGTTTAGCTCACTAAGGCAGTGCTTTAAAATGATGACTACAAAGGACCATGGGAGTCTGAAAGCATTTAGTCTTTATTGCAGCTCAAGGAAATTTTCTGCTGTGGTTAGGCCATGCTAATTTACTGAACATGACAAAGCCTCCTAGACTGTGTGACATCATTTGTTTAAAGGCCCCAGTGCTCATACTGGACAATTTCGAATACTACTTTTTTTTTCTTCAAAAACAGTTAATTTGTTGATATTTCATCGGTTTGGGCTAATTACATGCACCATTATAAATGTCTGAACTAACCTACTTTAACATTTAATTTAAACAACAATGCTCTGTAATTTGTCATGGTGCTCACAAAGTGATGAATATTGCAACTTTGTTTTCTAAGCAATCAACATTTTATCAGTGAATCTTAGGAGGACATTCCTGGCAGAAAGGAGATCCTGGGAATCTGATACAGTGTTCACTTCCCTTCCCCAGCATCAGAATTTAAGTTGTATAGCAATTTGTGTCAGAATAGTCGAAATGGATTGAAAACTATATGAACTAATAAACACTATAGCAAATAAAGTTCTAGATTTTTAAAAGTATTTTGTACCCTAGGTTGGGTTGTATAACCACCTTCTTTTTAATGGAAAATAAACAGAGGGAAAATTATTAAGGCCAGATTGAAACCAAGTAGCCATTTGTCTTTTTTTTTTTTTTTTTTTTTTCAGTTGTTGGAAATCTTAGTAAAGATTTGCAGAGTAAAATCTGCTTTTGTTTAAATAATCAAGATTTGGAAACTGCACGAGTTACATGATATGTTGTTTAGAATGCTGTGTGTGATAGTAAATATGCACACACATGCTTATGAAATTCATTGATTACTAATGAATTCCCTGATCATACCACCAACAGAAAATTAAAGGGGAGTACTCAAATCATTGAATTTAAGTTAATTACAGATGATAATCTGCAAACTGCTTCCTTCAGAAATTTTAAGTCCAAGGAAGATACAGTAGAACCCAAAAGATGAAGAGTGAGGAAGCAGAGATAAGATAAATGATGGGTGCACGTTGTGCACATGTACCCTAAAACTTAAAGTATTTGAAAAAAAGATAAATGATGGAAAATTGGAACTTTTATCGTCACTTCTGAGCCTCTCTGTTTAGACATTATGTCAATGTCTAACCCCCATTATGTCCTGGGGGTAGGGGTGTGTGATGCGGGGAGAGGGTGCAGCTGAGCAAGGCTACTAGGCATGCCACAATTTCAGAAAAAGCAAAATGTCCCAAGAAAAAGTCCCAATATTG
Source organism: Pan troglodytes (assembly GCF_028858775.2). Lineage (NCBI taxonomy): Eukaryota > Metazoa > Chordata > Mammalia > Primates > Hominidae > Pan > Pan troglodytes. Next base: position 18,427,356 of record NC_072410.2, on the reverse strand, counting down.
CATTGGGATCTGACTTTTAGATGTAGAGAAACACACTTGCCTGATGATCATTTGCATAGAACTGAACACAACACCTAGTAATATCGTTAGTATTGTTATATGAGTTATAGTTGTTATTCATATGCTCAGAGCTCTTGATCATCAGTTTTTTCCCCCTTAAAACAGATTTTTGAGCTATTTATCCCTAGCTGATTCAGAGGTCATGGAGGTGCCTGGACTTTCCTACATGTCAAGGAGTCCAAGATGCATCATAAATACCCATATTTGAATATGGATTTGGAAATGTCTAAATTTTATCAGAACATTACCTTTGGTTCTGTTATGTCCTTGAACTACATCACTGGAGTTCAAGCAGGATTTGTGTTTCAGATCAGCAAAACATTTCCTTTTCTGAGGCTTTTTCAATTTTGTCTCATTCGAATAATATTAAACTACTTAAAATGTCAACACCAAAAATCCAGCAGTACCTGTAGACTAGATATAAATGCCTATGGAACCACAGATCTGAACAGGTCAGTCCTCCAGGCACCAAGGGCCAGATTTACGTCTATCTCTTGCAGTGACAGTTGGTTCCTACTGGCCTCAAATGTGCAAGCAATTAGACAGCTGTATGTATAATTGGCTTGACATGCCCCGTTTTTTCTTCCAGAGGGAAAAACTTCCTTTAAAAATTTCAAGGATGAATTTTTGATGATATAGATAGCTTTTTGAAATATGATATTTTATCATTTATTTGGATCTAATGGAGATCCAAATAAAAGTGTGATATTTTGAGAAAGTATTAGATGTGTATGGCATCAGATGGTTGGCTTGATCCTTGAATAGAGAACTAGGCTGTTGGAGCCCAGGTCATGAATACTCATATCAAAGTCTGCCCGTTTGTTTCAGTCTGTTCTAAAACCTAATGACAACCTAGTACTTAGTATTGTTGGAAAAAAGAATCGTTGATGGGAGGATAGGCAGGGCAAGGTAAGAGAAAAATAAAAAGATTAGTATAAGCCTGTATCTAGAAAACAACTCAAAGCAAATGACCTACCGAAGCCCAACCAGTAGTATCATTTTCACCTACAAACAAGAACTCTTAGAACTTTCTCTTTGTTATTTGGAAAGAAAAACAAAAGTACTAATAATCAAACTCAAGGTTGGATAGCTTTAAGAGTAAGGAAAAAAAGAAATTACTCATGAAGTTAGAACACTGAAAAAATAGAAGTGAGATGGATCACCACAGGAAAATCCTGAATGAAGCAAATGTTTTCTTGAGTACAAGGATGTATAATTTTAGGAAAGATTGAGCTATTTGCCATCTTGCTTATGTATATGTTGTTGGTTTTATTTATTATGGATTTTACCACTTTAGTGTCATGGTTAGTGTTAAAGTACGTGGGGTGTGTGTCTAATTGATGTCATGCCTATCCCAGGAAGTCACTAAGGAGCAGCCCTGTCACAACAGCCTCCAAAGGACAGAGAGTGAACCACAGAGGAAATTCGAATGCATGTACAGTGGGTTCCACTACCAGGGAGCCTGAGCTTGGGACAAGAGGAGCTCATCACCACCAGAAAATACTACCAACATGCCCAAGAGTTTGTTTCCCATACTTTTAAAGGAAAAAAAAAATGGATGGTTCTGAAATCACCTGGGTTTGTTTTATTACATTATATCTTCTGGCAAGATCAGTGATGGCAGATGTGATTCAGCAATAGAAGCATGGCTGTACTGGTAGGTTTTTAAAATAAATTCAAGGGCTGTACTTTCTGACTGGCTACCTCTCTGTGGTTTGGCTTTTTAATGGAGTTCAATAGGCTTCATGTTTCTTATTATGATTTCCTTTAAAATCTCTGTATACGATAATGTTTGTGCTACTGGATATTGCTCTAGTTTTCTTTAAATGCCACATCTTCAACACAGTATAGTAAAGATGTGCTAATTAAACTCAATCTATTTTACATCAATTAATTCAGACTGTGATCTCTCATCAGATTGCATATGTTAAGTAGGACTTAGGGCTGGTCAACAGATGTAAACTATTCAGAAATGTGGTGAGAAACCAACTCCAATGACAATTCCTGAGCCAGATTTTTTTTTTTTACTTGTTCAGATGCTGAAGTATTGTATTTCAGTTCAGCTACATATTGGACATCAGAGAAGGCTACATTTTATGGCTCCCCTGAGTATATGTCAGTTGTAGTTATTTTAATTATTTCTAACATTTAGTTCTCCTGAAATGGCCACCCTTACTTTGATGCTTGCATTGATGAAGGCCATGATCACTGAGCAGCACGGTGCTAAGCTGAATGAGAATAGCACAAGGTGACTTTATATACATTACACACATCCCTTCCTTCTAGGAAGCGGTCCGCCTCCCCACCAAAAACACAAGAAAAGCACCACCAAATTTGACTTTTTAATAGACAGTTTCTGCAAAAAAAAAAAAAGCTACACAAAACAGTAAGCATTAAAATTATTAATAGCCCTGTTTCTGTGTTCTTGGGAGACAGTGACAGAGTTTACATGCTAGCGAATCTTGCATACGCAAAGGTCAGGCACTCCATGCCTCAAAAGACAAATCCACGAAAATATGAAGACCACCATATGTAAGACCCAGCATTCCCATCACATCTCTCTAGTGTGAATGTGGGGAAGTTTATTGGTAGAGTGAAGTTTAGAGTTTCACACAGAATTAAGAGGTTTCTTTGAAAAGTCTATATGGTTATGTTCCTAGTGACAGAAAGAGTGATGTCTGAGAGTGAAAAGGCTATGCAAATTACAACTATTCCAAATCAAAGTTGAAGTCCAAAGATCTCTGGCCAATCAAAGGGTTCGTTTCTGCCCCCTGGTGGATGGAGAGGCATTTCCACACGCCCATTATGTTAGTTGTAAAACAGGGACTTCAATGGGTTTTCTGAGAGTAGGTTTCTGAAAAAGACAAACAGTGATGTGGTCAGATTTAACCAATTTTCTTTTAGTGAATGCTTTGTAACAAAGTAAAAACTTAATATGGGCAATTCTGTGCTTCCTCTGTCCTTTAGCATGTGACATGACATTTTTATTGGGGCAAGTGGCTCTGTGTATTATGGTCTTGGGTTACTCTCCACCATGTGTTTCTCTCCATGTCAATTTCTTTTCCTTTCTCATCTGCTCATATCCAAAATAGAAGCTAAAAAGAGAAAGGAGACTTCCATCTCCCATTATTTTCTTCCTTGCATTTTTTTTTTCTGGCATCCGTTCTCCTAAGTTTCACTCCTTTTCCTTACCTTTTCCTCCCTGATGTCCATGGTGGTATTTGCTGTGCTATGCTTTCAACAGGTGGATGATTTTATAGGACTAGCAACTTACAGTTTTCATTTATTTTCCAGGTCAAATAAAGCAAAAACAATATGAGAACAAATTAATAAATGCATGATAGTATGGCATCCAGAGCGATTTCATGTAGATTTTGCCACCCTTATAGAAGTATTTTTGAGTGTGATAAGCTCTGAAATTTTATAAAATTCTTGCCAAAGGTAAAAATAATATGTAGTGATGACATTCCCTTTTCACAAATGCACATATTGTAGAACCTGTGCCTAGCCACAGGATCTCACAATCTTTTGGGATTGGCAATTCACACAGTGCAAAATCCCATTTGCAACATAGCTTTCCCCAATCCCATGGGATTCATTGTGAGAGCATTTTAATATAATAGTTTTCTTACAGTTGAGAACTCTGGAAAGATAGTCCCTAGTCTAAGACAGAGGAACATTCAGCAGTTGTGATAATGAATTGATAGCATAAAAAAATAGTTTACCTTTTACATTTTTATCCTGCGTGTGCATTTCTTACCTACTTTTCTCTACATTTTTGTGATTTCTTCTATTAGAAGGGCACAGGAGCACAGACTTTGGATTGCTACCGCATTCATCTATTTCTTTTAAAGACAAGAACTGGAATCATACTCCTTTAAGAATAATAGGTGTGCCCCTACCCACATCCTAGGAAATCCACTTCACTTCTTCCAACTTGTAATAAAACAACGATTTATGAATATTGTCTCCTTTTTCGGTAGACACCTCTTTTCCCTGCTAAGGGTTGCTTGAAGACAGATCAATGTTCCAATTTAATTAAAGTGAACCCCCAAGGCCCAGCCCCAGCTTTTTTTTTTTTTTTTTCATTTTTATTTTCAGAAGTATCGAGTTCACAAGAAAGTGATTCTTTCAAAAATGGTACGTACGTTTCCAGGAAGAAATACCAGACGGAGTTCCGTATGCTTGCCTTCTACAGAGAGTTCACACTTCAAAATGTCCAGTGATCTCCGAAAACTGAGCAGACCAAGAGTGTCAGCTTAATTATTGACTAAATATCGATGACAATACTAACATTGACATGTGGACAGGAGGAGTAAGAGATGTGAAAAATACAAAGATGACACAGAAGCCTCGTTGACCCAGAACTAGACCCTTTCCCAACTGTGAACACCAGGCTGGAAAATCATAGATCATTCTTAGAGCAGTCATCACTTTTAAAGACAAAGTTTTGATATAAAGGGGAAAGAATCTCTGCTCTCTGTGTTTAGTGGTTATTCAGGGGTTTTGACGTGAACTCTTTCAAGAGAGCCTCCCTTTTGTAATCACCAGGATTTGTGGTTTGCACAAATCTTTTCAAATCTTGTCATCGTCACACATACTTACACATTTAGATCTTTACACAGCTGTAAGTCATAAACAAAAACAACAGAACTTTTTTTTGGGGGGGGGAATAGTTCAAATTAGAGCATACTTCAAATGAAAACAATCAAATGCAAATGAAAAAGTTTAGTTCATGTATAAGAAAAAAGGTGAAGCCAACCAGGTGTGTTTTGCCTTTAGATCGTTCTTTTTTGTATAAACAGACAACTGACTTTTAAACCCGCAGACCACAACATTTTAATTCAGTCATTGTCATTTGGAAAAAAAAAAAAAGGATGAGGAAAAAGCCACAGACAAATTAGGACCAAAAGTAACCAATTAGGACAAAAAAAGTAACCAAATTTAGTAATTTTAAAAATTGGCTTTTTTTTGGTAGATGAATTATCCTCATCTGTGATATACATTTAAGAATGAAACTTAAATTAGCCCCTTAAAGTGGTCCTGTGACTTTAATTATTCACAAAGTACACAAATTTAATGAGTTTTTAAATATTAAAACTCTTCTCTATTGTCACTACGGTGAGCTCTTAATTTACAGAGCAATTAAGTCAGGACCCTCATTTATCAGGACATGTGCGTTTGTTGAAAATGTAGTCAGTTTTTATTAATTGATGCTATGGAAATACTGAGGTGAAATTAATGTGTGCCTTCAGAGGTCGTGCCGGTGGTGGTGGGGAGGTAGCAAGGAGCAATACGTGAGATAAATAAGTAACTGCTATTCTCCGATTTCTCTAGAGATTGCTGAAATATTAAGTGGCACAATGGTTACCGTTCTCAGCCAAAATGCTTGCAAGAAAATGCCCCCTGAGTTGTTCTCTGGCAAACATCTGTCATGGGTAGTAGCTGAGAAACAGGGAAACTTCAAAGCAGTACTTTCTGATGATTAGCAGAGTGTTGAGTGTAATGTTCTTACATTTTAATGCAAACCAAGTGTTGATGAGCTGAGAGGGTAGAATTAAAAAGTAGCCCAAATCTCCTTTGTTCTTCAGGAGGGGACTGACAAGAACGTTTGCAGTCGGTAGTGTTCCTCAGTACTCATCAATTTGTGAGCCACAAGAAATTCTAGCTCTGGAGGCGGATGGTGGGAGTGAAGCGGACCAGCCTGCCATTCCCTGTTGCCTACCTGTGGTGGCTCTGCCCAGTCATCGGTGTCCACTGTTCAGCATGCATTCTTTATGGACAATCTTATTCAAGAAAATAGTTGCAAAAGAGCAAGACAAAATTCAAATGATGTACACTTGAACACTTGCCTACAGAGGTGACAGTTGCCCCAAAAAGTTTGCTGTAAAGTTTGGAGGAGGAAGACACTTCCTGTCCTGAAATATAAATATGAGTATCAAAAATATCTGAGCGATTTCGTCAATATTTCAGGCAGTTGTTGGAATGATTTGTACATGAAGAGCCTGAATTCTTTGCTGAACTGGTAATGGGTAGATATAGTCTAATACATCACTATTTTTGTAAAAACAGATTTGATAGTGCAGCAACCTTCGAGCATTCTTTAATCCTGGAACTCCACAATCCACCCTGAAAACACTGGAAAAGAATACACAACAAAAAACACACAACCTAAAACACACAACCTAACAAAAATACTTCCTAATGTGTACAAATGAGAACACTATCTTCCTTACTGCAGTTTGATTTCTACCAAATTCTAATTTTAAGCCAGCAAACAAACAGGTTGTCCTATCTATTCCCTTAGGCTGAGGCTAAAGGGAGAAACAGGCATCTCATTTCTAACTCCTGGTACATTTGGACTTCGGGCCTCTAGAGCACCAAAAAGTTTGATGGGACCACGCCAAGGGGGTCCCCTGTAACCAGGAGTTGGTTAATATCCTCCCATCCCTCGTTCAGACAGGGAACAGAGGCAAAAAAAAAAAAAAAAAAGTAATAGCAGGGCAACAAACGCTGTCTTCTGCAAATGCTCTGTAATAAATTGTTCTTTCAGTGGTGCAGAAGACGGATTTTTCTTTCCTTTGCCTCTTTCCTCCTTTGCGGGGAAGCACCAATGGGCGGCTTGCTTTCCCACCTGGCCCTGGCTGCCTGTGCCCATAAATTTGCCTATGCAATGCCTGTTTACGGGTCGCTGATGGAACATGGAGACGGTGCATTTTGTAAGCGCCGGGTAGATAATCATGGTAATTGATGTTTGGAGCTGTGAGCTCCTAGGAGCACAGGGTCTCTTTCTCCCAGTGAGGCCCTGCTCTCTGTTATCAGCCCAGCCCATAATTAAATATCACTCTTTTACAATATGTTTCAGGCTCCTTAATGAGTCTAAAGCAGAAATAGTCACCTCTTTCCCCTCGGAGCTTTATTTGCTTGTTATTAAACAATGTTATTGAGCTGCCTTCTTTCCCTGTGTTGCCAAACCTGCATCATTTCCGTTTTATAATTGCACAATTAGAGCGAAGGCTTTGCTTCCATACATCAGCAGGCCCTGCGTGTGCCTGCGTGTGTGTCTCCGTGTGGAGAGGAGGAAAGGGAGAGAGCACGGAAAAATTAGGTGTTCGTATAGACTACTCAAATGCGTCTTATTTTCATTAACTGCCAGATTTTGCAAAATGGGAAGCGATTTATCATGAGCCATTTTCTTCTATCAACCACCTCCACCAACCAATACCATGACTTTCGCGGTGACCTTGTGCTGTGTAGCGGAGGGTCCAATTTGCTCATTGTTCCTGGCTTGCATAATCCTATGCCCCTCCCCCACAGCCTTTTTTTTCCCCCAAGCAAAATCCAGTCATTTATATTCCGAGGCTAAACGGTATTCTTTTTGCCCCCAAAGCTGGCAAGCTGTATAACACTAGTAATTCCATCTAACGAATTTCCAGGGAGCTCCTCCTCTTACACACGCACTCTCTCTCTCTCTCGCACACACACACTCCTCCACGCACACACTCACATGCACCCCCCTAAGCTGCTCTAAGCAGTGTATTAAGTAGCTGAAGAAAATCCATTCACATTCTGCTGTGTCGCTTTCTTCTCAAGTCATGAACCCATCACAGACTTTTTCTAGCTGTAGGTTGCCACGGTGAAGATTTACAATGCCAGTTATTCATACATCTGCCTTCTCTCTTCCCCCCCCCCCCCCTTATTCTTAAATCCCTTGGGCGAGGGCAACCTTGATACTGAGACTCGTAAAATTCATGCAGGCTTATGATCCTTGGTGAGGGCTCCAGGCGTGCGCCCGCATCCCCGCCAGCTCCCGGCCATGACGCGTGGGTGGGCCTGGGCTGAGGCTTTTCTTTCTAACTCCGAGGAGGGGGTGGGGGAAACAGTGCCATGGGAAGAAACAGAATAGAAAACTTCCATAAATATGAAACAAAAGCAGTATTTGTTTCACTAAGCATTTATTAATTTTTTTTCAATTACTTTTGGGTCTCTGGAGGCCACTGTTTCTTTGAGGCCGGAATGTGAAATAAAACGTGACCTTAGTTTGGGTAAAATAATATTAGAAAGTCCACTCCTCAATGTTCAAGACCTCAGAGAGCAGCAACATATACTTCCTTCTCCTGGTATGTCCAAGAACCTATGGGAGGAGGCCTCAATACCTTTTAAAATGTGCAGTTGACGGTTACTGTGTGTTTTTTGCTGGTTTTTTTTTTTCACTTATTTCTTCTCTTAATTATTAGGAAGTTCATTATTCTTAAAGAACATGAAGAGGGAAAAATAAATATTTTCAACAGCAAACATTAATATTTTAATGAAGTCATTGAAATTTTCCCCGGTCTGAAAATGAGATTAATGTTATGGTAACATAATAGAGAACTATGTTTTAATCATAACCAAAAAAAAAAAAAAAAGACTTTAAACATATTGTAAGAAAATAATTGAGATCTTGGCAAGATATCATCTGGAAGACTTTTCTAAAACTCTATGAAATTGTTTTTAGGTGGATTGAAATACAATTCTGTTTCAGAATTGTGGAGGGTTTTTTTTTATCTTATTTTTTCATCCATTAATTTCAATATTATAAAATACGGTTTCCTTGGTATTCTTGAATTTCTCACGTTTGCTTGGTGCCACATGTCCAGGGAGTCGCCGTTGCGGGTTCCCTTCAAGGGGCAAGTGCCCACTGCCAAGAGGCCCCAGAGGCCAGGCAGGCCATGCTGCATTAAGCAAACGGTCTGGGCAGCCAGAGGACTGACTTCTTGAGGAAGAAGTCAGGGCAGCCCTGTATGGCTGGTGGCAATGCTAATCCAAGAGCCATACTCTTAATGTAGTTGGAGGCTTTGTCAGGTGCCCCACAGACTGCCTTTCAGATAGTTTCAACTTTGAGACAGGCTGTGGATGTCTACCCTTCTTCAACGAGTATAAGTAAGTGTCAGGAAAAAGAAAGCCAAGCCCATGCGGGGGCCCTGACTTCTACTCACCTGTGTGTGAACTGGAGCCTGTGACCTCTTATGCCTCAATTTCCTCCTCTAAAACCAGGAGAGTGTGCTGTCGTATCGGTAAGGATCCTTTCATGTCTTACATAATCCAATCACAAATCAATTAAATATAGCCAATAACTAGTTTAATCTAAAATTTCTCTTCTCCCAGCTCAATACACAGAAGTCTCCCCAGGGTGTAGTTGGAGCATGATCCTCAATTCCCTGTGTGCTGGGCTCTGCCTTAGCTCTTCAGATCCCTAGGGAACCATTTAGGAAGTTGCCACAGTGAGCATCAAGGTGTTCTGTTGGCTGAGAACATCAAGAAGCCCAAGGTTTTGATCCAACTTCCACAGAAAACTTGGAAAGAATCACATGTAGCATTTGTTGTACTCTCTGAGATTATGTTCCTGGAAGCAGGATAAAATGAGAGCAACACAATAAAAGAAGATCTGTTGTACTTTATTTCTGCTTTTTATTTTTTTTCCCTTCTGGCCTAATCTCTCTTCCTTTAGGTGGAAATTTCCTCTTCCAAACGACCTCCTGGTCCACTCCTCTCCTCACAGCTCATGGGCACCATCAGCCCCCCATCTCAGGGGCATGAGCAGGTGGATCTGGCTTCCTTCATTAGCCCTGATATACCTTTGAACACTATCACCTAGAGCGTTTTACTGCCTTGTAGCCCCACCTCTTAAAAAACCCTCCGACCTGGCGTTGGCTCACGCCTGTAATCCCAGCACTTTGGGAGGCCGAGGCGGGCGGATCACGACGTCAGGAGTCCGAGACCAGCCTGGCCAACATGGTGAAATCCCATCTCTACTAAAAATACAAAAATAAGCAGGGCATGATGGCGCGTGCCTGTCATCCCAGCTACTCAGGAGGCTGAGGCAGGAGAATTGCTTGAATCCGGGAGGCGGAGGTTGCAGTGAGCCGAGATCATGCCACTGTACTCCAGCCTGGGTGACAGAGCATGACTCTGTCTAAAAAAAAAAAAAAAAAAATCTGACCTACTTCTTTATCCAGGGAATATGATTGATATTTCAGTTAAACTTTCAAAATAACTATGGCTGCTCACCAATAAAGCATTGACTTTTATAGTGTGCAATTCCATCCACCTTTCTTTTGTACCTGGATCCTAAAGCTGGTATGGAAACCTGTCAGCTAACCATTGTACCCAACTGAGATGCTTTTCCTTATGCGACTACCAAGTAAAGGTAATAATCCCAATCAGCTTTTCCAGATTCTGAGGGTCAAGTATGATAATATGTGAATACTTCTAAATATTCTGGAATATACTATGTTGATATATTATTAGTAGTAGTGGTATTAATCTGTTGAGGACTATGATGATAAACAGGATGGCTTTCAAATATTTTTGGCCATGACCTACAGGAAGAAATGCATTTTATATATATTCCAGTACACATCTGTGTAATCATAGCCCACACAAAAGTTTCAAACAACAATACACCTTTGCTATCTGTGAAGCATTCTGATATTTTCTATCCTATAGATAGATAAACATTTTCAGATCTCCATGGGTCCTAGCCTGCAGTTTGAAATGCATGGATGTGAAGTGCCGTGTTAGTCTGGCAGAGACCATCTTGAGCCTATATCTATATGGAGCCTTTGTGTGAATTAGGAAAGGGCCTACAGACCTTCGTCCCGGGCCAGAGCCTACAGCTTGGGAAGTGGAATTGGGCAGGATGTCAACTCCTCCCTGCCCCCTCAGCTGGAAGCTTTTATAGAGTCTTCCACCTACACAGCACTGCATGGAAAACCAGTCAATATTGAAGGCTGGGGGAGGGGAATGAGCTGAGGTATCTAAAGGCATTATGTGAGATTGTGAAATAGATGTTGGTGTAACATGAATTGTGTAGGGTGTTTCCAAATCTGCCTGTAAACAGGTCAGATGCAGCCCATGATGCTAGGATGGTCTGGAAAAAAAAAGGGAGCAAAGATTAACATGATTTTGGTTAATTTTAAAGCACTGTGAAAAACTAAATGAAAAACAAAAAAGAGAGCAATGGAACAGGATTTATCAAAAACCTGCCTTCGTGTCCATTGCGTAGTTCTGTGAGTTAACAACGATGACTTGAAGAATATCATATTTCTCCCCCTGCTGCAAATTCTACAAACCATTCTTATCCATCCCCAAACACCCACCTTGGTCGTAAGTTGCAATATCTAATAAGCAGGAATGTAAGGTGGGAGAAGATCTGTGGAAGTTTTTCCTCCTAGAAGCATCCTATCTCAATTGTCATTATTCCTGTTATCCACTAAGGTATGATCAGCAAAAGGCAATATTAGAGCAATTCAGAGCTTCCCAGAAGATTTCCCTCACTGGGCAATTCATTGGACAATCCATGGGCCTATAAGGACACAGTACTCTACTAGACTAACAACGTTGAAAATAAGTTTATTCTTCTTCAACTTCATGCCAAAGTTCACCAATTAGAACTGCCAGGAAACAAACAACAAAAAAAAGATAATTAAAGACAAGCAGGTCCTGTCCACTGTTTCAACCTTCAGAGTTTACATCTTTAGTTTGTAGTCCACCTTTTCCATTTGAATGCAATATTCTCCATGCTCTTGACCTTCTAGGTAACATACTGCATTGAATCATCTTCATTAACGTAATATAGGTTAATATAGCAAAATAGGCCAGGCACTGTGGCTCACGCCTGTAATCCCAGCACTTTGGGAGGCCGAGGTGGGTGGATCACCTGAGGTCAGGAGTTCAAGACCAGCCTGACCAACATGAAGAAACCCCATCTCTACTAAAAATACAAAATTAACCAGGCGTGGTGGCTCGTGCCTGTAATCCCAGCTACTCGGGAGGCTGAGGCAGGAGAATCGCTTGAACCAGGGAGGTAGAGGTTGTGGTAAGTCGAGATCGCACCATTGCACCCCAGCCTGGGCAACAAGAGTGAAACTCTGTCTCAAAAAAAAAATATATATATATATATATGTATACACACACACACACACACTATATATATATACACACACACTATATATATATAGTATATATATACTATATACATATATAGTATATATAACATATACATGTATATATATACTATATATATAGTGTGTGTGTATATATATACTATATATATAGTGTGTGTGTATATATATTATATGCAGGTATATAGTATATATATACTATATACCTGTATATAGTATATATATACTATATACATACTATATATAGTATATATATACTATATACCTGTATATAGTATATATATACTATATACATACTATATATAGTATATATATACTATATACATACTATATATAGTATATATAGTATATATACTACATACGTACTATATATAGTATATATACTACATACGTACTATATATACTATATATAGTATATATACTACATACGTACTATATATACTATATATAGTATATATACTACATACATACTATATATACTATATATAGTATATATACTACATACATACTATATATACTATATATAGTATATATACTACATACATACTATATATACTATATATAGTATATAAACTACATACATACTATATATAGTGTATATATACTATATATACTACATACATACTATATATAGTATATATATACTATCTATACTACATACATACTATATACATATTATATATAGTATATATATACTATATATACTACATACATACTATATATAATATATATACTATATATACTACATACATACAATATATAGTATATATAGTATACTAGTATATATAGTATATATATACTATATATATACTATATATATACTATATATACTACATACATACTATATATAGTATATACATACTATATACATAGTATATACATACTATATACATAGTATATACATACTATATACATAGTATATACATACTATATACATAGTATATACATACTATATACATAGTATATACATACTATATACATACATACATAGTATATACAGTATATATAGTATGTATATACTATATACATAGTATGTATATAGTATGTATATACTATATACTATATATATAGTATATATATATAGTATATATAGTATATATATAGTATATACTATCTACTATATACTATATACTATATATATACTATATATACTATATACTATATATATAGTATATATAGTATATATATACTATATACTATATATATAGTATATATAGTATATATATACTATATACTATATATATAGTATAGTATATATAGTATATATATACTATATACTATATATATAGTATATATAGTATATATATACTATATACTATATATAGTATATATAGTATATATATACTATATACTATATATAGTATATATAGTATATATATACTATATACTATATATATATACATACTATATACAGTATATATAGCATATACATACTATATACATAGTATGTATATAGTATGTATATACTATATACTATATATATAGTATATATAGTATATATATATATATACTATATATATATACTATATATGTATATATATATATATATATACTATATATATATATATATATATATACTATATATATATATATATATAGTATATACTATACTATATATATATATATATAGTATAGTATATATATATATATATATATAGTATATATATATATACTATATATATATATATATAGTATATACTATATATATATACTATATATGTACTATATATATATACTATATATGTATAGTATATATATAGTATATAGTATATACATACTATATACATACTATGTATATAGTATGTATATACTATATATACTGTATATAGTATGTATATACTATATATACTGTATATAGTATGTATGTAGTATATATACTGTATATAGTATGTATGTAGTATATATAGTATATATATACTATATACAGTATGTATGTAGTATATATAGTATATATATACTATATACAGTATGTATGTAGTATATATAGTATATATATACTATATACAGTATGTATGTAGTATATATAGTATATATATACTATATACAGTATGTATGTAGTATATATAGTATATATATACTATATACAGTATGTATGTAGTATATATAGTATATATATACTATATACAGTATGTATGTAGTATATATAGTATATATATACTATATATAGTATGTATGTAGTATATATAGTATATATATACTATATATATACTGTATATAGTATGTATGTAGTATATATACTATATATATACTATATATAGTATGTATGTAGTATATATACTATATATGTATATATATAGTATGTATATAGTATGTATATATATACATATATAGTATGTATGTAGTATATATACTATATATGTATATAGTATATATACTATATACATACTATGTATAGTATATATATACTATATACGTATATAGTATATATACTATATACATACTATGTATAGTATATATATACTATATACATACTATGTATAGTATATATATACTATATACATACTATGTATAGTATATATACTATATACATACTATGTATAGTATATACATACTATGTATAGTATATATACTATATACATACTATGTATAGTATATATATACACTATATATACTGTATATATATGGCAAAATAATGAAGAATATTTTGCTATATATGAGGCAAAATAATGAGGAATATATATATACGTATATATATAGAAGAATATATATATACGTGTATATGTGTATATATATATATATATAGCAAAATAATGAAGAAGCAGGTATCTTTCCTGTTTTTTCTAATACCTCCTCCTCTCAAACACACACACACACCACAATGGTGGCCATTTTTAGAAGAAAGAGATGATTTTGAACAGGAAGAAAAATATTTTATTCCAAAATATTATGTAAATACGTAATGTATTGATATGATCCATTCCTTTCTTTTTCTCCATGTTTTTGTTTTAATCTCTGTTTTAAAAACTTACACTAAATATTGTTCTTTAAAATATAGTAAATACTTTGATATGTCTTATGATTTAAAGAATTGACAAATTAACTGCTGAATCACTTTCTGTATTCTTCATATGAGACATGCCTTTCTGGTGATACGATTTGGTGACATTAACAGCTAAGGTTTATTGTCAGTAGGACAAGAGACTTACTCCTCATTTCAGGCACACAGACAAGGAACTTTGTCCCATTGTTCCTTTCTGACTTGTATGGGAAAACGACAGTCTCAACACCATAAAATTACCCACAGGAAATGAAGGCATAGGCCCTTGGAGAAATCACACCTTATTATCTGCTTTATCTTTTCTCTTTTGTGCTATATTGTTACCTTAAAAGTCATGACTGTCAAAAATATTTATTCCAGTCTGTTCCCCAGTCTTTTAACACTTATCTTAAGACAGCTGGTGGTGTGGGAAGACAGCAGGCATCTCTCTTATGGGGATGAAGCCTGCCTGCAGTGCTTGCTCAATCCTTGGTCATAGAAGACCTAGACCAACTTCAGCACAGAGCAGTCAGACAGTGTGCTCCACTTGCTCTCATCAGACTTTTACCTGTTTTCCAGACTTTTACCCAGAATAGCATCTTAGGGACCAGAGGTTTTCCACATTGCCACTGGATAGGAGGTAAGGATCGCCATCGTCTTTTCTCTTCTCACAATCAACCTCCTCTACCTGACTCTCCCATTTGCCTTTATGTTTCTCTTGCCCAATCCCCAAATCTCTTTATCTTCAAGGGGGTCTTTCTTTCCTGTTTCCTTTATGAACTTTTAGGGAGAGGAAAGAAAGCATATTTGTTTGGTCCCAGGTAGATGGAGATCCGTCAGTAGAGATGTTGATGGCTGGGTTTCCATATTTCAATGTGCCTTAAAGAACTTAGGCCTGACTGCGAAGATGGGGTATCCACCCTGAGTGACATAGCCCAGAGTCTCTGGACAATGACGCCACTTGCAGTGGGTGAGGGAGGAAATAGCTGCAGCAAACATTTCAGTTCATGGGGTTATAGTCATATTGAAGCAAGACTCATTTCTACCAGCACTGTCATATTCTGGGGCAGATTCCAGCCACCTCCCTTGAAAAGGGGATTGCCATAGGTAACAAAAACTCCACCAAATGTATGCAAGCAGGACTTCCCTGAGGAATTGTACATGGTGCTCTGAGAGTGCATGATAGCACATGACTTTCTCCCGTGCTTATCAAGCTGCACTCTTCCCATTTGCGCCTCCACATTCATGGTCTACTCTTCACGCCCAGATTTTAGCTCCTTGTTGCTTTGACCCTCTTGTGTGAACTGCTTATTTGTTGATGCCCAGACTTTTCATTGGGCCAAACCTTTTGGATGTCAGTTTCTTAACCAGGATTATGATTTGCCGACATCAGGGACTCTGGATGGCTTTTCTTTGCCAACCTCCCCAAGTCTTCCCTGGAGCACCCTTCTTCCTTATGCGTTTTCTGACTTTAACACTCAGGTCCCTCCTCTGGGGTGCTCCAATTCCTCCCTTTTCTCTGTTCTCATAGCCCCATAGGTGCAACTCTACTTTTACTCGTATTACCTTATGTTGTAGTGACTTGCTGAAGTGATGGTCTATCTTACAAACCATGAGCAATCTAAAAATAGGGAAAATTGGAAGTGCCACTTTTAGTTCAGGACATATAGAAAAGGCTATCAGTTATATGAATCCAATATATGTTTGCCGAGTAAATGAGTGAAAACTAGATTTCCTCATCTATGGACTTTATGTAACTAGGAGTTTCCCTGAAATATTCACATAGCTCCATATCTAATTGGCCAAACACTCGAAAATAAAAATTGGCTTAAGTGACATCTATCATTTTGGCTAATTTTAGGAAATACTCTTTAAAGTGGATATATGAGTGTGTTATAGATATTGATTCCAAATTGTGTTTCTTGGCTCGCTACTGATTGTTAATGTAACCTTGGTCATTGTATTCATTTAGAATTTAACTCAATAGCTGTCTATTAAATGGCTGTGCTATATATTTCAATGAACAAATGCATGTGAAAATCCCATTTACTTGTTTACTGCCTACAAGATGGCTTTCTAGAAGAATTAATTGATATATTAGTGTAAGATATA
Organism: Pan troglodytes; assembly: GCF_028858775.2. NCBI lineage: Eukaryota > Metazoa > Chordata > Mammalia > Primates > Hominidae > Pan > Pan troglodytes. The sequence goes on along the minus strand of NC_072410.2, from coordinate 18,410,262 downwards.
AATTAGATAATAAAATTTATATATTTAAAATTTTTGATTATTATAAATATTTGATCTGCATAAGCTTTTTTGTTGTTGGAAATAAAACAAATGAGCTCCTTCTTTTTTTTTCCTTGAGACGAATCTCGCTCCATCGCCCAGGCTGGAGTGCAGTGGTGCCATCTCTGCTCACTGCAACCTCCACCTCCCGGGTTCAAGCAGTTCTCTGCCTCAGCCTCCCAAGTGGCTGGGATTACAGGCGCCTGCCACCATGCCTGGCTAAGTTTTTTGTATTTTTAGTAGAGACGGGGGTTTCACCATCTTGGCCAGGCTGGTCTTGAACTCCTGACCTCGTGACCCACCTGCCTCGGCCTCCCAAAGTGCTGGGATTACAGGCGTGAGCCACCAAACCCGGCCACAAATGGGCTCCTTCTGATGCATGGTGTTAACTGAATTCCTAGGGAAGACTTTGAGGAAACTTGTTTTCGTGGTTGGAGAAATAACATTAAGATAAAATATTCTTCCAATTTCGTAACCCTTTTTGGTTTTCATAATAGAAAACTTCCCCTGTGTCCTCTTTATCCGTGTGACTAGACTAGTGGTATCCTTGGCCAATGCAGGTGGTACTGTAGCCTTGCAACCAGGAGGCATGTGTGATGAACTCCTTGTTTTGGAGGGAATCAGTTTCTCACTGGGTGCTACTCTGCCTAAGGGCAGGTATTACTAGAATCATAGCTGTCAGTCATGGCCATGGTCCAAAACTTTCTAGGTGAGGTGGCTGGAAAAGGCTACCATTGTGAAACTAGCATTGTTCTTTACTAGCATTGCCCCTCATACCAAGAACTTTGAAATGAATATTTCAAAGTACTCTTTGCAGATTCTGTGAGAATCCTAAGTCTTTTGTGTTTACTCTACTTTCCATATTCTTGATTGGGGCAGTACTAATATTTTTCCTGTGGTCTTGCTTGAGATCATCCTTTTGTGCAATAAAAATAATAATATTTTGAATTTAACTCAATAGCTGTCTGTTAAGTGGCTGTGCTATATATTTCAATGAACAAATGCATGTGAAAATCCCATTTACTTGTTTACTGCCTACAAGATGGCTTTCTAGAAGAATTAATTGATAAGTTAGTGTAAGATATCAATTAGATAATAAAATTTATACATTTTAAATTTTTGATTATTATAAATATTTGATCTGCATAAGCTTTTTTGTTGTTGGAAATAAAACAAATGGATTCCTGATGCATGAAGGAGTATTTTCACCAATTACCTTCTTTTAAAAAGTTATGTAGTTTCACACCTCTTTATTACCTTAGATTTTTGTGTGTAATTCACACTTTATGTATATCCTTCCTGGATTAGAATTTTCAGTTGGAGGATGAGGCGCCCTGAAGTGGGGGGACTTACCCAAGGGTGACACCAACTGTGCATGTAAGAGCAGAGCCTGCAGGCTTTTGATTCTTAGCCCAGTATTTTCCCCCAAATCATTTCTAGTTCATTCCCTGTTTTATTTGTTTATTGCTTAATTCTTATAGAACATGGACAGAGGCTAAGCAGTTCACATCAGCTCACTCAAAGAAGAGATAAAATCGAGTTCTTTCCTTCCTTCTACTTTTTCCCCCAGGTTCTTATATTCTAAAATAGCTAGCTTTAGCAACATGCACTGTCTTTTTCCAAAGGCACATTACTCCTTCGCAAGTGTAAGTTTTAAAAATAGTTTTGCTAAGAAAGATGGATCAGATATGCCATTTGTAAATTAAGAAACTGAGGCAGAGAGTGACTAAGCAATTCATTCAGGGACATCAGTGACTAAGCACAAGCTCACTTGGACTTTGGAACTTAATTTATTCCAGAGAAGGGCCAAGTTCCAGACTATGCAACTTACACATGAAAAGGCAACCCAAACAAGACTACTTTCCTGAATTTTAAATAGAAATCTTAAATTGCTTGCAAGTAAGCACAAAATTCCAAGTTTTACTGTGCAAAATCCTACTGTATAGGCACACAGATGGACAAATAAAGGGGAAAATGATGAATAGAATGAAAATTTAAAACTCACCTTTTTTTAAACAGTATTAAAATTACATTGTAGGATGCTTTGTGCATATTGGGAGCTAATAAATTTTTTTTGTACTTGTGCACACATTTCTGCATTACCAATACGTAATCAAGGTATAATGAAATATGAATATTCCCCTTTTATGTATTTTAAGTTCAATCATAATTTTCTTTAGTTGTCTGGCTCATCCATGATTCTTAGCAAATGTTACCTAAACAACAGAGATCTAAACAAACCAATCGTAATGAGAGTCGACCTTTGTGTCTTACATTAGAGTGCTTCAAATACGTTGCTGTATGGTATATTTGATCAAGATATGTACACTGTACTACATTTTACATTCCACAATTTTCCGTTGCCAAGCCAAAATATGGGCAACATTGGAACAGGACAGAACACCTGGATGGGACTCCAAGAAGTGGCCCCAGAGAGTTAAATCCCAGTGACTGCTAGTAGGCGAAAGCAGACAAACACCAAGAAGCCGGTGGTAAGAAACAACAAAGGTCCACAAACCACAGGCTCGCCAAGGTGAGCGGAGAGGAATACAGGATGAAGGAGGAAGACCCTCCACACAAAACAAGTCTGACTTTAGGCCAAATACTGTTGCCCTGCAGCCTTTTTCTCTACTCCCTGACAGGGAAGTGTCCTGTGATCATGGTGGCGTGTCCTGGCCTAGCAGGTATAATATAAAAAGGCTTTGAAGCTGGACACAGTATCCTAACTACAGCTGCAGGTGAAATCTACCCTGGAGATGGCAGATTTTAGTAAAGCACTTATATCCAGTCACTAGAACCAACCACATACTAGTGTTTCTTCCTAGTTTTCTGAAGATAGGGGTCACATTGTTTCTTGGTTTTTATATTGAACTCCACCTGCATGTAAGTATGTTTGTTACGTCTTACAAATCCAAAGGAAAAAAAACTTTGAATGTTGAAGTAAACACTAAGAAAGTGAAAAGTTTCAAGGATTCTTTAAGTTGGAAACATTACCACAAGAAAATACCCCCCAAATAGCTGTTATTATTTACATACAAAGTAACCTTCCGACCTCCACTGCTAACCTCCTTAGGCTTGACTTTACATGATCCCAGATTCTGAGTTGGTTTATAAATTTTATATCATCACAGAGAAAAGAAAAAAATTGTGAAAAATAGAAAATAAGTAGTATGAAAAGACAAATATTCCACAAAACATTGTATAGAAAGAAACATAACTTAAAACCGGGTGACTATTTAAAATGAATATGAATGAAAATTCTAAGTTTGTATGTTTGTGTGTTCTATTTATATACCTACTTTCCCTCAAAGTAAGGGAAGAAATGAAAGATGTTTTTAACAGCAACCTATCTATAAATTCAAAAGTCTCAGGGTTTAATAGAACTTCATACTATTATGTCTTGGGAAGAACTAAATATATTTATAGGTAAACTTCCCAAAACAAATTATTCCAGGCAATATTAGAAATGAAAAGATCTTTTACCACGAATTGTTTTTCCAGAAAGATATGAATGAATTAACACCATAAGCTTGAAATGATAATTTTATGTTAATCATCTTCTACATTTCAGAACACTTCAATACTTCTGTGCTTTGGGTATGTGCTCTTGTGTGTGTGTGAGTGTGTGTGTGTGCATTCCTCTGGGTGTGTCTGTATGTGTGTGTATACACATATAGATGTTAATTATGGGTCTGCTTTTCATATACAGGCTGGGTTCATCTTAGCAAATTCCAAACGAAGAAATAAATGTCCTTGATATTCCATTTAATAGACAGTGGGTGGCACCATCTTAAGGAGCAGATGATGTAAGGGTGCATTTGGCACTATTTTCTTTATTTAGGCTACAAACTCTATCCAAATTGTGAAGGACTTTCCACATTAGTAATTAATAGGGCCCCATTATGCTAACTATCATCCAACTTAGGACATCTTAGAGGAAAGATAAGAGATGAATAATTTGAAGTAATTTTCTTGTAATCATGCCAATCACTTGAGCAAAGTAGTTATTAAAGGAAACAGTATTATGATGAATTATAGGACATCTAACACTGAATACCTTTTCTTATCAGCTGCTTAGAGTTTCTGATTCTTAAAAAAAAAGGCAAACAAGTAGAAGTCTATTCCGAATAACACTCTTCTTACTGTAAATAATAGTTTGTTTAGCAAACCATGAATTTTAATGAGGCTCGAAAGACAGACTTTACCTTATTTCTGTTCATCTCCTTGAAAAGAGCTGAAGTTTGTCAGCTTTACCTTCCCTTAGAAGGTAGATGTAACAAGCGTGAGTCACCTTTGATGACAAGGGATTCTTCCAGTTCAGATTTGCTGAAGTGATTAGACATTATTTATCTAATTAAATGTTCAAAACACATCATTATTGAAAGGAATAAATTTAGTACATTTGTTGAGCAGTGTTAACTGAAATGTAACTGCACATCATTTGACTTTTTAACATTTTATTATATCTATTAAGTCTTTCTTGCTTAATTAAATCAACTTATTTTTTACAGTTAATTTAACGTGATTTCATTTTCGTTACAGATTCTGAATCAGATATTATAGAGAAAGCCAACTGTATACACGAATTAAGCTTCGTCTCCTCAGGTGCTCTCTTGCATTTCATTCAAGTCTGGCATCTTCTGGGGATCACCATGGTTTGAAATGGTTTTTATTTTTCACACAGTAGAAAGCTTACTCTTCATCTTTATTATTATTTTTCAAAATGCAACCATTTTTAAGGCTACAGCGTCATCTGATTTGTACTATTTGGATCCTAGATCACAGCCAGTATTTGGAAGAAACTGTGTTTTTAACGCTTGGAGAAAAAGTAAATAAGAATGTGAAAGTAGGAGTATTCATTGCTTTGCCCGGGAGCTGTACTTTATTAATTATCCCTATAGGAACAATGGTGTCGAAATAATAACGCTACAGTTCCCGAGAAGGAGCAAAGTATTTGAGTAGCAATAACCACAGGGTGGGCTCCATGGAAGAAGTTATTTCATTATGATTATTATATTCAAATGAGTGTGTCTCAGTGATCAAGAGTTAGCAGTATTCTTTTCTTCACAAGAACCCCAAACTATAAAATGGGGTTGGGGGAGGAGCAGGGTTGAAGCCACAAATGTTTGGTGCCAATCAACTGCAATGAATTGTGAGATGCCAGGATGAAGGCAGCGATTTGGTACATTCAAATCTACCCTGAAAAGTGTTAAAATGGAGAGC